>NW_027287000.1:0-65000 GCF_022747635.1 Hetaerina americana | reverse complement strand
ATCTAACTCTTATGCCATGAATTAATTCAAACGTTGCGGCATATGAGGTGATATGGCCTTTACAATTTAGTACTTCCTTTATCTGCCGCCCAGAATACGTATCAATATGTTACAAATTCCTATTTCGTTTCTTAAACTTGTCGAGATAGATATTTGTCAAAATTACTCTAACGGCTGAATCTCCTGGCAAGTTGTTACCCTCATATTCAGTGGATTGCGTGCTCTGTCATGAATGTTTCACTAAGAAAGGCATCGGAACTTCCGTTGGATCTTAACAAGCTTTCAAAAAATGAGTTAATTTTTCAACTCTAAGTTCGGTGATATTTGAACAGCCATGTGTAAAAAATTATAAGAGCAGTTATTTGATGAAGTACAATTCGATTTCATGTCAAATTTCGCAAATCGTGTACTTAGTATTATTTCGCTGCTTTCCACCGTGGGTAATACGAATGGCATTGGAAGCATGCACCCAAGAATGGAGTTCAGAATTAAGGCGTATGTGTCACTATTTTGATTAGCAGTCATGATTAGAAGGAATGCTATGGGAACTTCATGGGGTTTTCTAAATTCCTTTTAAACTATAAAAAATTGAAAAGAAGCAAAGATAAATCTTACGGAGAAAATAAAAAAATGCAATGACGATGACACACAGGATTCATTTCACACGTTCATCGAATGTCGGGTGCATTTAAACATTTCTTGGACATGTTTTTTGTTGATTTCGTATCAAAATACGTGAAAAGTGTTTTGTAATCGCAGCATTTTGTTGAATACTAGTATATTCCTGGTGGAACAAAGGCAATATTTTACACGATATTTCTACTTGCTTTATGTGTTCAATAGGCAACTAAATGGTTGTTGATGTTTTGTACATTGCGTTGGCTTCGGTTTATTCATTGGGTAATGCCAGAAGATACTTCTTTGGGGTGACTTTTCAGTCAATCAGTGTGCTTCAGGGATTAGTTAATATTTTTCTTCCTATTTCCGTGGATATTTAAAGACATTTTTCAGTGAAAAGCGTGGCTCTACCCATGTAGACCAGACCAGACCATTGGAAGTAATCCTATTACTACTCCTTCGGATTTGCATCTTTTAGAGGCAGGGTTGGTACTTATGGGGTGGTAATTGGTTAATTAGGTTGGTAGATTGACTGGAGAATTCAGCTGTCTTGCTGTTTTGAATTAATTTTTTTTTTATGTTATCATTTTAAAGGTTGGTTTTTTTTTTTTAATACAAATGGTGATTGTTGGTTTGCTTGGTAGTAAAGATTAGGTAGGATCAGGTGGGAGCAGGTTAGGGATATCAGGAGAGCCAGGACCTTGTTTCTTTTTAATATTTTCCTGCAGAGGAGTTTCCTTTGGTGGGGGAAAATCACGAGGAGGTTGGTTTAGGCTTGGATGAAAGGTTATGTTTGCCGGTAAGTTCAGGCTTTTCTTCTTTCTAGGGATGCATGTTGCAGATTTTAGTTGGTCTGGGTAGCGGTAGATTCCTGAAGGTAGTGATGAGGACCAAAGGTTTGAGATGAGGGGATTTTTCGACTGTACAAGCGACCTCCTGTAACTTATTAGGGCGGCAGAAATGGCTTCATTTATTGTTGGGATGTTAAGCTCTCTGAAAACATTCACCGTCGGGATAAACCAGCGTGCTCCTCCGAGCCGGCGAGCAATCTTATTTTGCCAAACTGTATTTTTTTTTAGGCTCTACACATGTGAGCTTATATTATTGTGTTTATATTTAGCAACATGTAACAAGCCGCCGACCTTATTTAATGTCCTAATGTTCTCAACTGCTCATCATTGTAGCTAAACAATTTGCGTCATATCGCGATAGTATTTTTGTAAGCCTGCACATCGGCGGCTTTTCTCTAGTTATTTTTGAATCGCACTATTGAACGATTTGGGCGGAATCTAAGATCTTTGTCTTTCACAGAAATCGCGTTCGCGTCGCTTATTGCGATGTGCTATCATTTTGTGAAATACATCGGAAAAAGTAAGTACAAGGCTGGCATCCCATCAACCCATTGTATAAATTGTACACAAAGCAATCAATTTTAATAGTTGCAGTGAAGTGAAGATATTATTAGCACTGGCATTGATTGAATCTAGTTTTAAGGTTGTGATATGTTCGCGTATGTCCATGTGTCCTATCCACCTCTCCCGGATTTCCCATAGAAAAGGTGTATCTGAGATAGGTTGCCTGCGTTCGCATGGGAACGATGAGTGCGAATCGAAAATCGCCTCCTGAATCATTTTACGCTTTCGTGTTTGGGCACTTGACAGTCAATTTAGAGCCATGTTCCATGGACGGAATGGACCGACCCCTTTTCGTGTGCCGTTCCACTAAAGTGTGGTGTGTGCATTCCTCCTCCATCCGCTGGTCGTCTGCTATTTTGGGCGTCAAATCGGTGGCATTACGCGAGTCTTGGAATTATTAAGATTACTGTTATTTACAAAAATTGCAATCGCGTAGTTTTCTGGAAATCGAGTAACGTTTTGTGGAATACATGGTTAAATACGTTGTAAAATTATTTTCTGTGAAGTAAACGTTTTTTCGATACATGTGTATTTTCTTGATGGCAGATAGAATACAAAGGGTGTAAGTACTTTCATCATTATTCCAAATGATATTTCTATTTGTTTAAAGGGAACCCAAGGAATTGTTCATTATCTTCACATTGAATTGATTTTATTACTGAATTTCTGTAAATTTGATTTTTCTATCCAAGCGATTGGCAAATATGATCTTGTAAGTAATCGTCTCCAAAATCCTTATACGCTTTTGTCACTGGGTGCAGTCGATAATACTGTAAAATACAGATAAAGCATTGATATATCTTTGTGGCACCCCTGAAGCTCCATTTGCCTCTAACGAACCCGACCCATACGATGCCTGATTGATATTAGGTAGCCCCCTTTCCACGCGGCTTTGGTGGATCGTGGGATTCGAGGTGCACGAGGGATTAGTGGGAATATATGCACGATTGCTAGCGTAGTCTCTTGTTATAAAATAATAGGCTTTAGTCTTAAGTGCCCTGAAAGCCGGGAGAGAGTAGGTGATTACATGCCGGATTAATTTGTACCCTAATACTTTTCTCTCCTAGCGCGATTGGGCATTATTTTGATCACTTATTATACTACCTTGATCAAAAATTTCCCGGAATTTATTCAGAAAATTAAAAATACAAGTTTATTCATCTAAATCTATATTGTCCCCTTCAAAGTAATCCCCATCGACTGCAACACACTTATGCCAGCGCTTGATCCAATCCTCGAAACATTTTTTATATTCGGTTTTCGGTATGTCCATCAGTGCTTCCTGCGATTTTTCCATTACTTCCTCTCGGCTGCTAAAACGCGTTCCCCGTAATGGTTTTTTAACTCGATTGAACAGAAAGAAGTCACAGGGAGCCAAATCAGGTGAATTCGGTGGCTGTTGGATGGTATTTGTTGCATTTTTCGTCAAAAAATTACGAATAATGATAGCACTGTGCGACGGTGCGTTATCATGGTGCAAAATCCACGAGTTTTCTGCCCACATTTCTGGTCTCTTTCGGCGAATTGCTTCACGCAAACGTCTCATAACGCCCAAATAATACTCTTTGTTTACTGTCTGGCCTTCTGGCAAAAATTCATGATGCACTACACCGTTGTAATCCATGAAAACCGTCAGCATTGCCTTCTTTTCTGACTGAAAACGACGTGGTTTTTTTGGTCTCGGCTCATTTGGTGAACGCCATTCACTTGCCTGATGTCTGGATTACGTGTCGTACTCATAAACCCACGTCTCGTCTCCAGTAATGATCCTTTTGATGAATGTGGGATCGGATTCAGCCTCGCAAATCATGTCTTTTGCGACGTCAACACGGTCTCTTTTTTGCATGAAATTGAGGTCTTTTGGCACCAACTTTGCTGCTACACGACGGAAACCCAAATCATTAACCACAATGTCTTGGGCGGATCCATAGGCAATGTTCAAGTCCTCCGCTATTTCTCTGATGGTTAATTTGCGGTTATTGACCAACATTTCTTTTACTTTATCAATTTTTTCACCGACTTTCGATGTCGATGGTCTGCCACTGCGTTCACCATCTTCGATTGACTCACGGCCACTTCTGAACCGCTCGTGCCACTGGTAAACGACCGTTTTTTTTAGAGAATCGTTGCCGAAACACTTTTCCAACATTTCCAACGTCCGTGCGCCACTAAATCCGTTTTTTACGCAAAATTTAATACAAGTTCGTTGTTGCAAATTTAAATCCATTTCTGAAATTGTAAAAAATCGCCAACACACACAGAGATAGATGTACTCTTGGCTACGTAACTTTTGCAAATGTCAAGTTATGACACTAAGATTTAAAGGGAATATCAACAACAGATGTACCAATTTAACAAAAAAAACAGAACTCAAATCGGAACGATGGGAGCGCCACACGGTGGTTATTCCGGGAACTTTTTGATCAAGGTAGTATGCATGCATGACTTAGCCCCCTAGTAACCCGAAAGCCCCACTCCGCTAGTGCGTCAGGGGGCCACTACGCACCGGACTACCCTTTACCCAAAACCCCTTTTCTAGATTTCGTAATAATTTGTTTCTTCAGATTTTTTCATATCTACGCATTTCATCTTATTGCATGGTTTGTTAATCCAGGGTAGTTTTTCGGTTATTAATGGTTGCTTCTAATTTCTAATAGATATACTTCGTGTCTTGCTCATTTCATTAATATTTAGGCCTACTTTTATGCATAAAAGTTCCATATGTTTTAAGATTACGCTATCTTCTCATTATAAAACGTGATTGTCGGAACTTTTTAGTTTTTTTTTGTCTGATTGCTTTTAAGAATTTTTAATGTAGTGAAATGGTGACATATTTGCTAAGGTTTGAGAAACAGCCTATGATTACCCAGCAGCATAAATGTTGATACCTAAATTTTTATGAACGGCATTAATAAATTCTTGAATTCTCCAAACACAACATTACGCTTAGGGTTTATTTTCAGACTTCACAAGCACACAAACCAGGCATGGATACAACCACCCTGGTATACCGGTTAACTGTGTCTTAATCGTTCGGGAGTAAATTATACGAATGTGGTAACGCAGAAGGCAGTGAGTTGGATTCAGGAGCATAGGATGAGGATTTAGCAAATTTGGTAGGTTAGAAAGCATGCCAACCAGTACGAATTCACTGGAAAAATGTTACAAAGTCTTTCATATAATAATTGCGACAGGAATCGCGTAATGTGTGATGAAAGATTAGACTTCGCGCACGAGAATGAGCAAGAAAAATAATTCCTAGAGTAAGTAGCATCAGGAGGGTAAATGCAATGAATTTTACAGTGATAAAGCTATCTGTGTGAGTATAGTGTCTGTTTTTCCATATTGCTGAAATACTGCCGAAGTTTGAAAAATAAAATAGCCGAATTTGGTCACACAATACGAAGTAACGAAGCCTTCAGCCAGGTCAATTCTGCCCGAGTTCAGTCTCCTCAAAGTCGAAGTGTCAAAGTTTGTCTTTGGAGGCGTCACTTATTAAATGACACTCGTCATTATAAATACTGTTGTAATTTCCGGCGGTTTTCCAACCCCGCAACTCATGAAGAAATGTTATTTTTCGGCGACTGATTTTAGAGCACGCCATTTTGTTGTAATCGACGAGTATTTGTTTGACCGCGATTATCATAATCGCGATTATATCCACACCTTTGCCTTAATTAATATAAATCAAACAATGTTTCACTCTTATTTTATCACGCCATGGAATTCACTCAACGTAACGACAACCTATGTCGTCGCTAAAGTTAGTTGGATTGGGTCGAAAGATAGAACGTCGAGGATGACTTCGAAAAGGGTGGCTATGGCGATGATTCCCGCCGTGGCAGAGGATAGGACGGTATCCCTTCCCCCAACCAACAGCTCCCGTTAGCCTCCACCCCTCCTCGCCCTGCTGTGCACTGCAACTTCGGTGACCGTAACCTCTCCTCCGCCAGGGACCCTCTCTATCGCCCCCTCCTTTTCAGGCGAAAGGGTCGTCTTCGGTTACCCGCGCCGAAGGAGACCGCGACTGAAATCACGCCGCCAGCCCATCACCCTCCGTAATGGCATGGTGGCAGCCCATTTCCCCCATTTCCTTTCTCTCTCTCTAGCGCTCCTCCCATCCCCCATCTCTCCTTCCTAGTCCTTCGGCTTGGGACAGCGATTCCTCAAATCATAGGCCACTTGTGCAGAGTGAAAATGAAAACATTCGGATGCGAGTGCGTAGTATTCCGGCGCTGAATTTCTTCGCTATTCCACCGGCATGTGTCCTTCAGTTGTACGTAACTTCTTTCCATGTCACCTCATCGAGAGGTACTTAGATGAATGATTTTTGGGTAAAATTTCGTCAAAATGGGAATACCGTGGACTGGACTGGGGACCGGTTGTGACCAGGTTAATGGGGTGGGAATATCTTTGCGGGTGTGATATTTCTGCCGGGGGGTTATGCTTAATTTTATGAATCGTTCTTTTGTCCTATTGTTTCTGTTTTCTTGGTGGATGAAAGAGTAGTATTTGGCGGAGTATTTAAATATTTTTTCGAAACTCGTGTTTAATTTGCTTCGTTCGTTGCTAGCACAGTTTGAGTAATGAGATAAATCGGAAGCAGCTCGTTAATGCGGGCGCGTCCTCGGGAAAGATTGGGTAGTGAAAATTAAATTAGCTTTTTCGTCGTCCCATATCCGCTGTAATTTTGATGTTTCATCCGTCATTGTAAATATGTTGATGAAGTAATGAATGATCATCAACTTTTGAGATCATATTTGGATGCAATAAAATGAACAGCACTCGATTAGTGGAATTGAAAGGGAAAACACTACAATGTGTTAGTTTTCCAACTATAATTTAAAAATGCAAAATTCACAGCAAGTTATTTAAGTTAATATTTCCCGGACAGGTAAGATGCCTCATGACGTCCGGAGTTGGGTGGTGAACATATTGGGAAAGTACCTACGTGTCAACTTATTCCCCAAGCACTTTTCATTGTGACCTCTCTGAATTATCTGAATGTACACTTTTTATTATTATTTCAGGACACCGTTGTAATGGAAATTGCTTGCCAGACACATGTAATCTTACATGCCTAATTATTGATAGGTCGAAGGTTGAAGTGGCAACTACTTGTTTGGAGATATTTCATTTTCTCACTTAAAGCTCCGTGTTTCCCATTGGATTTCCCAGAGACTTCAATACTGCAGGTTTGTCGCGATTTAATGGTTTTTTATTGCACTCCACATGTTTAGGTGGTAAATGACACCATTTATAAAAGGATATCTTCGAGGAATCTAAATAAATATGAAAAATTAGCGACCGTCAAAGGGATAACTTGGGGCATTTCATTTTCTTCAGCAAAAATATAGTGTAAAAATAATTTTCTATTTCGGCATAATATTACCCCTTTTTCACATGGCTTGCAATTAGATTCAATTTTCGGTTCGGAGATAATTACCGAAAGTTAAGAATTCTGAAACCATGTCCACATCGGTCCAATCAAAGGCGCAGGTGAGTTTCTTGAGGCGATTTTCCTTTTGTAAATTAATTTTTAATCTACTGGTATAATACTCTTCCATCTATTTTCTGTAATATTTCATCATTTTTATTAAAAGAAATTGTTACAATTTGGTGGTAACGCACTATGTTTATTCCTGCATAAAATTTCCCATGTATATTTACAAATTTCATACAATATGTTAGCATTAAAAAAAACATATTATCACTCTTTGGGAAGAGCTGAGATAGGTCTAAAGTTATAATGTTACTGTCAGTTATTATTTTGTTTAGCATAAACCCCTCTAATCTCCCAATACAACGTCGTGAAAGCTTTCTTTGCAATAAATTGCAAGGTGGTCCCCCACCCTAAATCAATTGTTAAATACATACCTAAGTATTAACAAATATCGCATTTCGGGATGGTTTTTCACAGGATCTACAATCCTCGTTGGTTAAATTTACCTCGTCGCTTAAAAGTCATAGATTTATCTCACATCTTATAGATTAATCTTACATCGTGTCTTGGCCCTAACTGAGCATAAGGCGATGGTGTTCAATTTTGTCAAAGGCTTTGAGCAGGTCGAATATGAATGCATCCACTTCTCTTTCCGTAATTGAATGTATAAAATCGGGCATTTCTCGGCGAAAACCCTAAGTGGGATTTCGCACGAACGCCTTTTCTCAAGCCATGTTGGAAATTGAACAGCTAATTCTTACACTCCCTCAAATCCTGGAGGCAATCAGCAATTATCCTTTCTAAAAGCTTGCAGACAACTGAAGTCACGCTTACCGGTCTATTATTTTCAACTACATAGTAGCTTCCGTATATCCTCATTTCAAAATTGGTGTATAAAATTGTAAAAGAGCTTTGTGATATCACGTAAATTAGGTACCACCTTGGGTACGTTGCAAGTGTATGGGATCCTCATGGAGTATGCTTAATTTTGGAAATAGATCGAGTGCAACGTAGAGCAGCTACGTTTATGAGAAGTTGTCATGAACAAAGTGGTAGTGTGACGACATTTTTCGAGGTATAAGGATCGGAGCCGCTAGTTGACGGTAGGCTTACAGAAAGATTATATTTACGGACAAAATTGGAAGCAGTTTACGTATCTGAGGTTGTAAAATACGTATTATTGTAGAACAGATGACCAACGCAAAATCAGGGAGATTCATTGTAGAACGGATAGATTTAAAATTAGATTGTCAACACATTCCCCGTGTGTTTGTGGAGGGTAACGCCTAGGTTGTTCATCGAGTCTACGCATTTCGGTGTTCCGGAAGCAGTACGAGTTCGGGTGCGAATTGCTTGTTTTCCAAAAATCTTTCACTACGCACTTTTTTAAGAAAAAATTGGAATTGCTATGTTTCGACCAGCGTGTGTAGGCCTTTGAGTTCTAAAAGATCTTAACACTACCGAGTCGTACTATGAATCTCCCCCTGCCACATACCTTGGGTGTTGGCTTTCAGGGTATTTGTAAATCCAAATATAATAAAATCAAAATCTAGGGGTTATTCTTTTACATATACAAGGTATGAACCTGTGGATTGCTAAGCAAGCGCGTGTTGTCAAGAAAATGAATCACTTTGTCTTCAGCATTTCATTGTTTCCAATCATTCTTCACATTTTCACATGAACTACATGGCCCGGACTTTAATCCATTTTAGTCTGCATTTTCATAGAATTATTCTTATGCGTCTGTTGGGCAGCAATTGATTACATTGTAGCTAAGAATTCCTTTGCTGCCGTTCGCCAGCAACTGCGTCCGTTGGCGTTTCCTCCCCTTGTCAATCAGTAATTATATTTCGAATCCAGCTCTCGCATTGGCTACGCTACCTCCCCTACTTCCCCGAATCACAACGGCAATCGCTACGCCTCCGCTTCTGTTACCTCATTCAAATCAGGCTGATTTCGTCGGCGCATGGGAGATAATAGATCATCCACGGCAAGCACTGCGGTCATGACTGCCGAATTAGTGTTTTATGTGTTGTGTGTGTTTTCTGTTTACTGCCCTTGACAACGATGACGGAATAACATCGGCGTTCCGCCAAGACCTTTTCATCCCACTCGGTTTTGTTCCATTAAAATATCGAGGGTTTCATGCCAGGAGGGCGGGTAAGTAAATCATGTATACATTTTGGCATATGTCTTAAGATTTCTATTTTCTGTACTCGTGAATTGCAATAGTCGTTTATGTTATTAGCTCTTTTGCAATCATAGTGTTCTCATTGGGTTTTCGTATTGTTTGCTTATATTTGGTACTTGCCTGTTGTTTTGTGCAATTTTGTTTGATAATCAAGGTTTTGTGCTAAGTTCTTATGCCTTGAATGCTGTTATACTGCGATGTGTTACGTCAGGTCGTGTTTTGTGAAATTGTCTAGAAAAAGGAAGAGACCGCGGAGAGGAATAGCGGGGACCACCCGTCTTCCCTCGTGCTATTCATGAACACGAAAAACAGCGTAGGAAGGGAGTAGGAATATGATATGTATGCTATCATAAAGCTATGTAAGCTAACATAGACCTAGGTATTTCATTTAGTCTACGCATTTCGGTGTTCGCCAAGCAGTAGGCGTTCGGGTGAGAATTTTTTTCCCAAAAATTTATCACTACGTACTTTTTTAAAATTAATTGTAATTGCCATGTTTCGCACAAGCGGTTGAAGACCTTTGAGTTCCAAACGATATTAACATATCGCGCCGTACTATCGATCACCCCCTGCCAAACACATTTGGTGTTGGCTTTCAGGGTATTTGTAAATCCAAATATAAGAAAATCAAAATCTAGGGGTTATTCTTTATACATATACAAGGTATGAACCTGTTGATTGCTAAGCAAACGCGTGTTGTCAAGAAACGAGTCACTTGGTCTTCAGCATTTCATTGTTTCCCATCATTCTTAAAATATTTTAATATGAACCACTTGGCCCGCACTTTTATCCATTTTAGTCCGCATTTTTAAAGAAGCATTCTTATTTGTCAGTTGGGCAGCGATTGATTACTTTGTAGCAAGGAATTCCTTTGCCGGCGTTCGCCAGCAACTGCGTCCGTGGGCGTTTCTTCCCAGTTTTCAGTTTTAAAGGTTTTATTTCCGTAAAGAACAGAATTACTAGAGTTGACATAAAATATCTCGTCTATCAGTACTTATGTTTCGAATCCAGCTCTCGCATTGGCTACGCTACTTCTCCTACTTCCCCGAATCACAGCGGCAATCGCTACGCCTCAGCTTCTGTTAATTCATTCAAAATCAGTCTGATTTCGTCCGCGTTCGAGAGACAATAGATCATCCGCGGCAAGCACATTTCGGTCATGACTGCGGAATTGGTGTTTTATGTGTTGTGCGTGTTTTCTGTTTACTGCCCTTGTCAACGATGACGGAATAACATCGACGTTCCGCCAAGACCTTTTCATCCCACTCGGTTTTGTTCCAATAAAATATCGAGGGTTTCATGTCAGGAGGGTATTGTTTGAATATTTCAAATATTTGCTTATATTTGGTACTTGTCTGTTGTTTGGTGTAATGTTGTTTGTTAATCAAGGGTTTGTGGGTAGTTCTTATGCCTTGAATGCTGTTATACTGCGATTTGTGACGTCAGGTGGTGTTTAATGAAATTGTCTAAAAAAGGATGAGACCGCGGAGAGGAACAGCGGGGACCCGTCTTCTGTCGTCCTATTCATGATCAAGAAAAACAGCGTAGGAAGGGGTAGGAATATGATGTGTATGCTATATGGAATAAAGGGAGGAAAGAAGTATGAGGAACTGAAAAGGAACTTATTGTAGTGAAAGATTCCAGGCTGTATTTTGTTAGAACAGACAAATAAATATACTGTTGTACTGTTGTATAGGCTATCTTCATCGAAACCCTGCTTAGAATGCTAAACGAACTTAGAATACAAATATTAATAATATTAAAATATTAGTTCTTATGCCTTGTCCTTACTTTGACCATTATTGTCCATATAAATCGGAGGCCGGTGAATTATTCCACCTACTTGCTCCTGTTAAGGAAAGTGACATTTTAATAATTATGTCAGCTTTTCCTTTTCTCAGAAACCGCCTAGCCTTTATTTGTTCACATTTACTCTAATCGCATACCTATCGGGCTGACGCTCAGCAATGATTGCAACTCCTTAGTAGGCAGACAAAATAAGGCTTGATTATCTGCACTATTCTACTTATTTCAGGAATTTCTCGGCTATTTTCATTCCCAATATTCTAACCTAATGATTACCCCATAAATGCAACGAATTAGTCTTTAAAAGATCTTATTCTCCCGTTTTTCTAAATCTTGAAATAATCCAACGGGAATGTTTCCTACTCCGGCGGTCATATTTCATATGAATTCCCCCAATACCCTTTGTCAAGCGCAATCGATTTAACTTGGACCTAATCTCTCCGTAGCTGTGTCCTAGCTCCTCTCATCAATGTCTGAACTTGCTGGCCTAGTGTATCCACCATGCAGTTCCTCAATGCGAGGGCTGTCAAGAAAATAACTTACATTTCGGCCTAGCGTGGTGGTGAATAGGGCGAGAGGCATATTTGTGTCTAAACTTCCCTGCATTGAGTATGCATATTGCTGTGGTTCTTCTACTTTGCTCAGTGCGAACTTTTAAAATGCGCGTTGCAATGGAAAATCGCGCGATTAGCGAAGGTTTGACGGGCAAAAAACCACAAACCAATTGAAATTCTTTCGTAATTATGTGAAGTGTACGGAGACGGAACAGTGAGTGAAGGAGTAGTGAGGCAGTGGTACATCTAGGCAAAAACTAGCCGCACTAATGCTCACGACGAAGTCCGCAATGGTCGAACTAGCCTTTGGACAGTTGAATTGGACAATAAGGACATTGGTCCGTACACTCTTAACTAACAACACCACTGACACACAACACTGGCACTCATCACTTAGTCGGTGCACAGCACAAATTTCCCTATGAATGATAGCAGCATTCAAGTTTATTTCCAGTAAAAACCTTATCACCAAACGGAGTTTACGTTTGACGTTATTTCCATTGGAGTTATTCATTTTAAATCGCTACTGTAAACAAACGACTGGGGTGGGAACTTTCTGATACGCGAATATACGGGGATGTATTAAACTTATTTCAAAGTTATAAAACGCGTGGTATTGCATCCGACGTTAGAGATATAATTAGGCCTCTTAATTGCATTGGAAGGGCCGACAATTGCTAAAAAATTAGAGTTACATTGTCGAACTTATAGATTCAAGCATTCTTTTTTCTCGCGCACTATTCGCGATAACATTAAGAGGGGGGACGTCTAAGAAAATAATAGGCACAAGCGGTCAAAAAATAGGGGTATAAAAGGTTAAATTCCCACTAAAAACTATCCAATTCCGGCGTCCTAACGCCCCCCACCGTGCGCCCTGGTGCCTGGTGGGGTGTAGGTGAATGTTTATAATGTAAATTGTATTTGTGAATTATCCGCCAGGAATGTGTAGAATACTAACCGGTTATAAATGTCTGAATTGAATATGTGCTTTTCCTCTTATAATGATTTTTCTTGTCCTCTTTGTATACCTGTAGGCGCAGGAACAGTTGCTACAATACTCATCTACATCTACTCAATACCCCGCAAGCCGCCGCAAGGGCGTGTGGCGGGGGGTGCTAGGACACCACCCATAATTTAGAAAAGAAAAATAATAAAAAAAAATCGCATGCAATAACGACAAAATCATATATAAAAAAAAACATGGCATACATAACTCATAATAGGGGAAGGCATATCGCAAAATGCTGTTCGGTCGCCTCCTTTCCACGCCGGTTTTGGTGGATCGGGGATGGCAGGTGCAAGAGGAAATAGAGGGAATATATGTAGAATTGCCAATGACCTACCACCCCCAGCCACACGTCCTTTCGCCACCTTGCGGGGTATTATGTATACTAGTATAGTATACATAATAGTATGTAGATGAAACGGCAAGCCAAAGTTCGGCCTTCCAAACACAGCAGCTCGAAGCTTAAGGCCCTAGTGTGTGTCAATAAAGATATCATTCGGCTCCCCCACTGCTTTGCTGCCTTCACGCAAAAGGATGTTAATTTCTGAACAGCCAATCATTTCGTCACCTGTCTCCGTTTGTTATTCCACTCTTCATGCATACTTCCACCTAGGTTTGTTTTAAATTCTTCCATATCTACTTAATACGGGCGGCCTGTAAACTGCGCTTTCATAGACTCTTTTGGTTTGGAAGGTAAAACAAATGTATGGACGTATACCGGTAATAAGTGTCTTTAATTTGTGAACAGTGATGCAATGCGAAGTAAACCCATACAAAAAACAAAGATAGAGAACCAAGCCAATGTAATGAGTTGTTTGTTAAAAAATGATATATGAAGTACGTAGTACATTGATGATGTTAGGAATGGGGTTGGGCGTATTCTTTGCTCACGATTTTCTTGGTAACGGTATCGGAAAAGAAAGAAATTTTTTTATGGTAACGGTATGTTTAACGGTAATTTTCATTTGCATCTATCATTATTCCCTGCTATCCTCCGCAAGGGCGTGTGGCATGGGGTGTTAGGTCACCATTGCATGAACAATTCCTTTTAGTGTAATTACATGCTTAATTTAGAATCTGGCAATGCATATTCACATCTGCGGTTTTTTCAGATGTAATATTTTCCAAGTCGTGGTACTACGTTAGAAATGCTTTTTTTGCAATACGAGTGTATTCTGTGATGATTTTAATTGCTACAATATGCTAAATGGCAGTTTTTCTGACCCTTTTTATGAATCCCCATTTCACGCCTCTTCCCTCCCCATTACATCTACATCTACTAAACACCCACCAAGCCGCCGTAAGGGCGTGTGGATGGGGGGGGGGGAGGGGTTAGAATTTAAAAAATTAAGCAAAGGCCACAAATTTAAACAACACACAAACTTTTTTATGTGGTATACATTCATGAAGAAACCTTACAACCCACACATGAAAACTCACTAACTACCAACTTACATTCACATGCACCTAAAAATATACCTGATGTCTTTGCAATGTTTAATTTTGTTCCAACTTGTAAATTACTTGTTTTTAATGTTTATAAAATGACTTCGGTTTTTACTATTATTGCGGCTTGCGGGGTATTAAGTAGAAGTAGATCTATGCTTGTTCGGGGGATGAGGTCCGCGTTATTTGTATCTATCTCTACGTGGATCTATCTCTCTTATTTCATCTTTGTGGTCTCTTCTAAATAAGTAGCGCGGGGGCATAATACCTTTATTGCCATCGTTAAACTCGTTTGATCAGAATGTCTCAATATGTGCAAGTCTCGCTTTTTCTCCGTACCTCAAGTGGCTCCCAGCCTAAATCCCTGTAGAAACCTGTCACACTTGTGTTCTTATTATAACAATTTTTAACGAATCTGGCGGATTTTCTGTGGACCTTATCTAAATCTCTCGGCCAAATTTTCTCCCAAGGATCCCAAATACTTGCGCCATATGAGGTCAACCTCAATGATGTCTAACTAGATCAAAATAACAACTCTCTTTAACTTTCTCATTACATTTCCCCACTACCCGTTTAATGAATCCGAGTTTCTTCAAAGCGGATTCGCATATTGTATTGGTACGATATGTGGTCCCCATTAAAGGCTTGGTGTTAGAATTACCCCCAAATATTTAAGTTGCTTGGCCTTAGTTAGCACTGAGCCCTCTGTTTCTTAGTTTATGTCCAGTTCGCCACTTCCTTCGTTCCAAAATTTCAAATCTATGCTCAGTCTATATTGAGCATAAATCCCCATTCCTCGCAATACGAGGTTGTGTCTGAATCTCTAGAGTAACTCGCGATTAGTTGGCTCCTTATTTCCCTGTATACCACCATGTCGTCACTAAAGAAACTGATGTTGCTACTAACGTGTGAGCTTAAGTTATTAATGTTTATTAAGATTAGAAGCAGCCCTATTAGACTTCCCTGGGCGACGCCCGAAGTTACATCTATATCATCTACATCTACACAATACCCCGCAAGCCGCCGCAAGGGCGTGTGGCGGGGGGTGTTAGGTCACCAACCTTAAAAACGAAAAATACCACATGCAAAAAACAACACGGAAAATTACACCCCAGCAGCGCACACACTCATGCAAAACTCCCTCCATCCAATACTCATGCAAACACATACACCGCAAAACAACAAAAAAAAATATATCTGTTGAGAACAACCCATCAATGGCTACTACTTGTTTTCGATTTGTCAAGAAGTCGCTAATTATTTTATCATTGATTCCATAGTATTTAAATGTGTGTAACAGTTTATTGTGTGTGACTTTATCGAGGGTCTTTTTGAAATCTAGGAATACTGGATCTCCCGATCCAAGTATATCGTGAATGAAAAGACCTAATTGTGTGCTCGCAAGATCTGCTCTTCCTAAATCCGTACTGGTGGTGGCTTAGCATTTTCCTACTATCAAGAAAACTCATAATGTTAGTGAAAATAATGTGTATTAATATTTTACAAGAGATCGATTTTGAAGACCTGGGTCGGTTATTGCTTCGTTTATCCCTATCGCTGCTTTTATAGATGGGAGTTCTATTGGTTAGCTTCAAGTCGCCAGGTACTGAGCCTTCCTCTATTGATTTTAGAAAAACAATTTCTTAAAATGGGGCATTGTGTTCAGCTAATTGCTTTAATATTCCAGCAGGTATTTCTTCCGGACCAGATGCTTTGTTTGCTTAGATATTAAGGATCAGATGTTCTGCTCCCTTGTTGGTCAGTGTTATATCGTTCATGTGTTCCCCGGGTGGGAATGAAGGGTCGTTTGGTGCGTATGTGTCTTTATTGTCGATGCTGTGGAAAAACTTGTTTCAAATAATTGCCTTTTTCACGCTGGCTGTCATCATTTCTCCGTTTTTCTTTTATCTAAATTTCTGACTTCTTTAAAATGTGAAACCGCTCGGAAAAACTTCATTCTTTGTAATATATCCTGTGAGCCAATTCTCCGTTCGAAGTTTTATGTCTGCCTTTGCACAAACAAAAATATTTCTTCAATATCCGATATTTTGTTTATAATCCTACGGCAATTTAATGTTATAATATTTATTTGGTTAATCACTTTTTGTTTTATGGTTTTATGTATGCTCATAAAACTGTTTCGTGAGGATTCATGGTTGACAGAGGCACAAGTATTATATTCACTAACATTAATATCTTTTATGTATTTCAAGGCACCAATTTTATTAATTTTACGTGGGTTATATATTGTTTTAACGCAAATGTTTATAAATTCTATTATTTTTGGTATCTGAGAGGCGTACCCTGATCTGAAGTAACAATAAGCGCTGGATTCTAGTTTATTTATCTCAATATATGGCCCACGCTCTTGCCTATTATCTATTATAACCTTTATAGATCACTCGTGATTTTAGAAAACGTCCGATTACGACTAACTACTTATTTTCCTTGTTCGTGGAGCATGACCTTTTCGCACGTGTCTAGGAGACTAGAAGGGTCACCGGAGTAATAACCCCTCGCATGATTTGGCGTATATTATTGAGAAATATTGGCATCATGAATGTGTACGATATATAATTTGAATTCCCCGAAAATATTTGCATGATTTGGAAATGGTACTGACGATCAAAAGTAGGAGCCGAGACAACAAACCGATGGGCTTATTTGGTGACAATGATCACGGGTCAATGAGCAAGTGGCAAGGTTTCCCTGAAATAGACGCCATGGGAAAGAAGAAGTCGTGAGATTCTAATCACTAAACCCGGGTCATACGGTGCACCCATATAAGAAATGTGTTTCACCAGTGCTTCCCTACCGCGTGACTCTCGTGCGCCAGGATATGTCTGGAAGTGTGTCGTGGGGATTTTAACCGCATTGTTCGGTTTATGGGTAGACGCTACCGAGGCGAGAGCTAGGACGATCCATGGTGTGTTTCCTTTTCCGGTTTATTGCCCTTCCCAAGCAAGGCACGTGTGGAGACGACCTCCCACAAGGCCGCAGGCGCCATTCCTGGGTGGAGGGGTTGCAACTTCTATTCTCCGAGTCCCTTTCTCTTTTGCCATGATTTTAATGCCGCTGGTTTCGCTGCCGAGACTTCACACCCTTCCTCTTTTTGCGTACCCTAGGAAGGAAAGCTCTTCCCACGTGCAGTCACCTAATTTCCATCTTCTGAAAATCATCGCAGGATTATTTTGGCGGCCTCTTTCTGAGAAAGTATAATGTATCTTTCGTTTCCCAATCAACAACTATAATGAATGGCAGTGCTGAATTTCTCACCCATCTGTTTTCATCCCCGCTTACTGCGTTTCATTTTGCGTCTACGATCATTACTCTACTTCCGTTCAAACCTTGAAGTATTATTCGAATTTGTCGTATCATTTTTTTGTTTGTAATAATTTCTCCGTTTCCCGTCTTCAAGGAAGGTACAGTTGGCCGTTTACCCTGTATTTTCATGACATAGGAGTAGAATGAATTAGGATTTTCCTCAAGATATTTGCATAGCATTTAATATTTAAAAGAGTGTACAGCTGTGCGCATGATACTTTTCATTTTACTACGACATTCTTCCAGATTCTGTTTCGATGTATTCACATAAACTATATCGTCACTTTTAATCTCTTGTTAAAATCTGATTCTAGCCTTCTTAATGCCGATATGACTTCCCCGTTGTACCGTCTAGGTTCCTTACTTCCTTCTAATCATGTCGTCTGCAATTCATGGTTTCCTTTAGTTTCTCGTAGTTACTTTACATATTATTTCGTTTACGGCTTTCCTTACCCCTTTTTTCATATGTTCCCCTTTTCCTTCTATAGTATTTAGTTCCCCGCCTTGATCCATAATATTTTACAAGTGTGCTGATACTCATATCTATGCCTATGTTGTCGATATTTACAAGTGTAGTTTCTAAACGCTGCGCAAGACAAAATTCTTCAATCAAAGCGACTTAATGAAGATTTCATATTCTAGTAGATTGCTCTAACTGACGTACAAGCATCGCGTAAGCAAGAGTGTATTTTACTTGCTCGCATGAGTTACCCTTAGCAGTAAGTTTCTCGCTTCTCACAAACAAACACTCACGCATACTTTCGTTAGGTTTATTGAAATGCCAAGGGATTTATTATGTAAAATGACCGGTAAAGGTGGGTTTCGCCCACCGGGACGGTGAAATTTGAGCCCGCGAAGGGCCGTCAATGATCGTCGGTTATGAACCTTGGAGATTTGATGTCGTTCGTTTTAGATCGTTCTCAATGTTCGCACTGCATCCGGTTGAGCGAAAACAATTAGGGTGAATGCAGTATGTATCAGATGTACTCAATGAGCAAAGGGCGCAAACATTTGAACTTGGGCATGTGTCATAGAGTAAGTAAATACAACAAGATGAAATAGTGCACATTCGGAAATGGGGGCAGAATGACAATCAAGAGTGCATTTCAAAATAAAAACTTACTCACAAAACTTAATTACGAGTGGTGCCCTAACACCCCCCGCCACACGCCCTTGCGGCGGCTTGCGGGGTATTGAGAGGATATTGGTGGAAAAACAAAAGCCGGAGATATCGTTCGTCCGAGATATCAACACGTAGACGTATGCCACTTAAATGCTTCTTTTGGTCGAGCCTTTAAGAACGAAATGACGATCGTAATTAGTATTGTTGCTTAAATAACTATCAAGATGTTTTGAATATAGGTTCATAAGTAACGATTCACATGGCGCAACTTATCAAAACATATAGAGCACATATGTTTGTAGGAGCAACCAAGGCATTCTCTCCGCCATTCCATCATCGATATTCAATATGTTAGAGTTAAAATCAACATATCCTCATTTAAACGAAGTTATTGGTATTAAATTATCCCTTAAATAAAAAATTCCCGAATAAAAAGAAAGGGTTCGAGTTTATTTCCTGTAGATTTTCTCCTTTATCATATGATAACTTACTATATGTACTGGGATTCGTGGCGGTAGTTTTGCCAGAATGCGGGGGTACGGAAATGCAGAAAATGACCAAGGCTAATCCTGCTTTGAAAGCAAGATGAGGTAAGGGATAACTTTCATTTGACGACCGTTGTGAGAATAATATACTCGTATTTAATTTTAAAATGGCATTCTAATTCCAATTGCATCATAACCATGACAGTTTCAAGCTTAACTTTGTGGAATTCCTTCATGATACGGGTCGAAAAAGAAACTTCGCAAGCCCATATGTGAGGCAACAATCTTTATGTGGAGGTGCTGAGTTTCTT
Organism: Hetaerina americana; assembly: GCF_022747635.1. Classification (NCBI taxonomy): domain Eukaryota; kingdom Metazoa; phylum Arthropoda; class Insecta; order Odonata; family Calopterygidae; genus Hetaerina; species Hetaerina americana. Next base: position 45,278 of record NW_027287000.1, on the reverse strand, counting down.
TTTCTTACTTCTAATTGCATCTTTCGACAATAATTATAATACCCGAATGTTAAGAATAATTACCGTTATTCGATTGGAAATATGTGAATTCAGTTTTTAGGTGGTCAGATATACTTCTTCAATCATGAGGAATACGGTAAAAACACCGTGACACCCATCCCCAGATCTCGTACCTGACGATGGTTCGATGAACTGAAACGCGTTTGGCGTCACAGATTAATGTGTGGAAAAGTGCAAATTGGTTTTTCTCGTCATGACGAACTTCCTCTGCATCTTGCCTGAATCTGTTGAATAAATCCTTAAATCTTAACACGGATTAAAGTTCCGGGATGTTTCATAATTTTCAATACCCACCTAAGTAATCCATCTGTTCATCGGTGACCATTGTGTCGCAGGTATGCGACATGCGGCTACACGTGATTCTTCTACCACCGCCCTTAACCTCAGGGCTAAATCCAAATTACCATTTCCGCAACTTATGCATTTTTACAAAAATCGTTTTAAATTATTGTAACACTGATACTGCTACCGTACCGACTTCCACTAAATCCATTCAAATCAATGATAGGGTGCAGGAAATGGCATGAACCAAAACAAGTCATTCATAAAAAATATTTTATATTACTAAAATGTAAAGGAGCAATTACTGCAACCTGCGGAAACATTGCCTTGGCAGTATATATTGCTAGTGTAAATGATAGATAAAAATGACAAAACTGAAAGATTCATGTATTTATTCTTTCCCCTCACGAAACATTATCAAGAAATTATCAAACGTAACCACTCATCGTATATCTATTCGTTAATTGAAATTTGAAACAATATAAGAACCCATTATTGGATGATGTCAATTGGTACTTCTGTATGTATGTTTGTACAAATATATACTTACATGTCCGTCCAAATGATACTTGAAGCATAACAGACTGCTGCCCTTCCACGCACCGCCGATCTACCTACCCCATGTCATGCTACTCGCTTTTGAGGCAACTTGCGATTAGTAATAGAACAAAAATGACCCCCCCCCCCAAATCCCCCCGGAGATGAGTTCGAATGTTTCATTTGCAGAGACCGTGAACTTCGCATGAGTGTGGAGGGTGGATGCCCGTTATAGAATGAGCAGCATGTCACATTACCTCGTTATAACCAAAGCAGCAGCGATAAGTATAGTTAGCATTATAACCCTGTGAATGGCCATAACTATAGCACTATGCGCTATGGAACACTACTCACCCTGTATTACCGTGTGAGTAACGTTCCATAGCGCCTTTTTTATTCCTTCTTCACGCGAACGACATTGTCTCCGTAGTAACATGAAAGATACGTTTATTTGTCAGTGATGCAGTGGTTTACAGAGATACCCGTAATATAATCGAGAGAATTAATTAGCTTTAGCAAATTACATTAATGCTACAAAGAGTTATTCCCTTCCAAACGCCTTCTTCATACGGAAAACCGAAGTAGAAAATGTGGGCTGGATTAAATACTCTGGCGTTACCCTCGCATACAACCTCTCCTGGGTGAAAATTATTCGGTAGAGATTCGGATAAACAGGAAATGGAACTGGCCCCCCTTCCCCGATGCGTGAATTTCACACCTTGTCGGGCTTAGTACTGCGTGAATTCTACCATAACCTACCAAACAAACTTTTAGGTTGATTACTGTGCCTACGATTTTATTTGGATAAGATAACGAAAATTAGGATTTTAGAAGAGAAATTGGGAAAGTGTGATGAAGAGGGTAAAGAGAGTGCTGGAGATGGAAAAAATGGTTAAATTAATTAATTAAATGGCATCCGCCGGAAAGGTTTATTGTGGTTGCCACAATCAACAAAAAAACAATCCCCTTTAAATATTCAAACATTCGTAATGTCAAGGATGCATGATCAGTATTAATAGTAATATAAGAATTTCAAGAAACAAAGTCGCCGAATTGTATTAATAGGTATCGGCAAATGCGAAATATTCTCGAACTCTCACGATTAAAGGAATAAGTCGGTCGATTTACTGGAAAGATAGAGATGGCAAAAAGAGTGTTTCTTGTAGCTAAATCTTTCTGCAAACCGATCTGAGGCACAGCAAGGTATCGAAATACAAAGCCCAAAAGGTTTCCCGACGGAAAGTATTGGTCAAAACGAATTGATTATACTCATGCCTCCTGATGCATGCAGATGGATGGAAAAATATGTGAGTCACGTTATGTGATATTCGATGGAGATTTCAACAGTCCCTTGATAGATTGGAGCACATACAATTTCGAAACAGACGGTAAAGACAAAAACGTATGCAAAATCGCCCTTGGACATATGCGTTAATAACTCCTGGCAGCAAATGGAGACATCGTCGACCAGGGATAATTCCACTCCTTTACAAGGAAATGTGTCAGAAGATGTGTTCGATGTAATTAATTTAGGTGGGAATTAGTGACCATAATGATATACATCCTAATATCTTATTCACCGTAGAGAAAAATTCATGTATGTAGAAGAAAATTTTATTTCTTTACATAAAAATCATTCTTGGCATTCGCCCTGGATATTTTTTCATCAGGGCGAATGCTATATTGTAAGTGATTAATTCTTTTGTGGCTACAGAATTCATCCCTAATTTTTTTCATCTTGGCTTGACAGCCTTAGATTTCATAATGGCTTTCTAACACCCGCTTTGTACCTTTTAAGTTCCGTGCTATCTTTTATAAATTTACTGGGAATGAACTTCTTGACGGGTGAGGGCGTGATCTTGGGAAAGTGGTTCCACGTATCCTCAGTATTTCGATGATTAATATCTTTCTTAAAACTAGCAAATTGATTCTGCTGCACGCACTTTAGACCATTGTAACCCCCTTCTTTAAACAATAAAATGTTCCTACTAGTCTTCTTATTTCGGTCTCCATGAAGTGAAAACTTAGCATTTAATGCCATATGGTCGCTAATTCTTTATATAGTGTCTATATTTAAGACTTGATCGGGAATATTCGTTGCTAACAAATCAGGAATATTATCGCTCCTAGTTGGTGAAGTGACAAGTTGATTCAATGTAGAAGAATTCAATGGCGATTCGCAGATATCTTAGTCTTTACTGCCCGTTTTAATACCATATGTTCTTCAGTGAATACATGGGGCATTGAAATGTCCACCGAGTATTACGTCGCGATAAGTGTGTTGGGATTAAAAAACCTTTGACTCGCTCAGCGAATTCTGTTGTCGAAATGTCTCTGTCGACTGGTAAAACGATGGGGCTAATAACACATTTTCAACATTACTCACTAAGGAGACATCCTTCCAATGTATGCGAGAGATTAATTCTGTAGTTTATCCTTCGCTCCGTGAGGGATCCCCGACATAGATACTCTAATAATTTTGATACTGTACTCAGTTTGTCATAGCAATGTTTTAAAAATCTAATTCATATCCACTGAACACGATACAATTCAGCAATTAGTACAACTGCATGAGGATCCCATGTGCTAAAAGGGTATTCTAAAAGAGGCCTAACTAGGGAAAGATAACGCGATCTTAGAATTTCCCAAACACCCTTTTAATTAATCCTAATTTTCCTTAGCTTAGCTTTTGGCCGTCATAGGGCCGTGGGAATGTACGTAGATTCATGAAATGAACGGTGGAGATGGGGCAGAATGAAAAAAAATACCTGTGGGCTTTTTTCGATAAATATTGGTGCAATCAAATGTGCACGAAAAAAAATTCCGGACATCGAATATTTTGCAGTCGAACTTTCCTAAGAACAAAACTAGGAGCAAGGACGTCAAAGATAATGGACTTAATCGGTGACAACGATCGGGGGACGCGGAGCAAGACGCATATTAGTGCGTGAAATAGACACCCTGGGAACGAAGGTGTAGTGAGATTCCCATCAGTAAATCATAGTTCCCATCAAAGACATGAGCTGGAACAGTGCCTCCCTACCGCCATTCCACGGCACTCTCGTGTGCCGGGAAATGTCTGGAAGTATGTCGTGGAAATTTCAACCGAGATGTTCGGTTTATAGGTGTACGGTACCGAGTGTAGGGCTAGGCCGCCGAGTGTTATCCATTTCGGTTTATTGCCCCTTCCTAGCCACGCACTTGCGGAGGCGACCTCCCACAATGCCGCAGGTGCCATTTTTGGGTGGATGGGGTGGAATTCTCCGAGTCAGTTTCTCTTTTCCCGTGTTGGTCTTTGCCGTCTGGTTTCCCTACCAAGCCTTCACACCCTTCCTCGCTTCGTGTATCCTTGGCATAGGAGTTGAGGCTCTTCCCTCTTGCAGTTGCAGTTGTATCTCATTGTTCTCAGAATTACCTCTGGATTAATTTGGAGGCCTCTTTTTGAGAAAGTACGATGTATCTTTCGTTTCCCCATCAACATTTTTAGCGAAGGTCAAGGCTGAATTTAAAAAAGGCGGATTTTCACACAGAACTGTTTCATTCCCGATTAATCCCTCACGTCTTGCCCCTGCGATCAATCATTTCTAAACAATTTCTTCCGTCCCAATGAAGTTACTGCTTTAAGAGTGTCAGTCGATTTTTCCGTATATTTTATTCAGGAACTGACCTAAAAGAAACTGCGTTTGAGTGTATGTTTAGGGCCACACCTTTTCCAATGTGTTCTATTATTGTGGAATATTACTGGAATTGCATTTATTTACTGACAAGACTTTTTCTGTCACCGCCGATGTATCAGATTCATCGTCACGCAAAAAAATGTTTTCAAACGATAAAATTGATACCGGTGAGTCGTTCTATCTTTTAGTTATCCAATTTTGTTTTTTATTGTTTTGTATTTTCTTTTGAATCGTATCGTGATGTTTTTTGAACAATCTACAATAACAAAAGTTACAAAATAATAAAAGCGTAAGTTGCAAAACTTGGTAAACGTTGACGTTTTACAAAGTATATTTATTTTCCTAACAGTTTTGCCTGTACCAGTATTTTCCATGTCTAGTATCAATGTTGACTCAAAATCGATTATAATGTTTTAGTTTTTAGTTACACGTCATTTATATCTTTCCAACAAAGGAGAAGTTGTGTCATAAAGTGATGTCCCAAGTAAATTGCATCGACACCCATTTATCAGGTAGCTTTGCTACGTACATGAGATTTTCATTTATATTTAAATTCTGGGAACTTAAATTCACGTGCCAAATTATGTAGTGAGATCAGCCACTGCCGCATGTTTAGGAGATTTAGAAGCAAGCGACGAAGTCGTGAGAATGATGATTTGTTAATTTTGGAGCGAAAAAGTGATGAGCAGGACCTCAATTATACAAGATAGCGTTCAGTGTTGATCAAGTTAAATATTCGGGGGTAGTCTTACACCACGCCTTTCATTTGGTGAACGTATCGGGAAAATGTGCGGATCTTCCCTCATGAATCTAGGCTTCATGAAACGGGTGGTGGGTTAAACATGTAACGGTAAAGTTTTAGAGAAGTGTTATTTCGCTTTTAGTTAGGCCATATTTGGAATACGCTGCCAGTATTTGGGATCTTTGTGAGAAAGCATTGATGAAAGAATTACATGAGATCCAGATAAAATACCTCAGATTCGTCAAACGTTTTTACCTTATTCCTTTACCCATTTACCTTCATTCGTCAAACGAGCCGCCCTGTGCGAGAAGAGATCAAGGGAGGCTTTTATCAAGGTTCAATACACATGAATTTAACTATAACTGAAAGGGAATTACAATGACCCCTCACTATTTGGGTGGGCTAGACCGCAATAATAAGATAAGGGAAACAGACTCCAGTGCAGATACGTGACATGTAGATGTAAAATACCTAGGTGTCACATTCACAAAAGACTTAACTTGGGGGACTCACATACGTAAAGTCTGCGGTCAAGCATATAAAAAATTGGGATTCATTAGACGCATTGTCGGCAAAAGTGACTCGAAGGTCAAGGAACGTTGTTACCACGCTCTTGTAAGGCCTCATTTAGAATACGCATGCAGCGTGTGGGATCCGAGTGAAAAAGGTCTCATTCGGGAAATTGAGAAGGTTCAACGCCGGGCAGCCCGTTTTGTAAAAAATTCCTACGATAAAACGCAAAGCGTCACCGAAATGCTCATGGATTTGGGGTGGGAATCATTGGCTGAGAGACGATTCAATGCAAGATTGAAATTATTAAATAAATTTAGATCCGCATGTTTCAGCACCGAGGTCTCGCAAATTATTCGTACTCCTACATACATTAGTCGCTTGGATCATGCATATAAAATTCGGGAAATAGATGCCAGAACTAGCCGACTCAAGGACTCCTTCCCACGGACAATACGGGATAGCAACTGCAGGGTTATAGATGGCAAAAATTCCACTTGCCACCCTCAGCGTCTAAAAAATGATTAGTTGTATTTAAATGCATGCTCTTCCACTAACCTTATGTGTTTTGCTTTAATAACCCATTCTTTCCGAATTACCTTATTAGTGCCCTGTTCATCTGTTTTTAAGTTTCCCTTTCAGTCCCTCGTCCCTCTCCGCGGGGGCAAATTCCTGCTACCTGCAACGTTCAACGTTGGGTCGCATTCCCTGCCTTTGAGAGACTCTTTGGGGGTAGAGTGTTTCGTGGTGCATTTTCATGTGGTGTTTCAATTTCTTGCTTGTTGTGTCCTGGCTTCCGTGTTGTAGGATGGCTTTCGTGCTGCATCATGGGGTGCAGTTTTTTAGTTGTTTTGCGGTATGTGTTTGCATGAGTATTGGATGAAGGGATTTTTGCACGAGTGTGTGCGCTACTGTGGGTGTAATTTTCCGTGTTGTTTTTTTTTTGGCATGTGGTATTTTTCCTTTTTACGGTTGGTGACCTAACACCCCCCGCCACACGCCCTTGCGGCGGCTTGCGGGGTATTATGTAGATGATTTTGTCGTTATTGCATGCGATTTTTTTTTTATTATTTTTCTTTTCTAAATTATGGGTGGTGTCCTAGCACCCCCCGCCACACGCCCTTGCGGCGGCTTGCGGGGTATTGAGTAGATGTAGATGTAGAGATGTAGATGTAGAAATGTTCGTTTTTGCCTCCCACAATCCGGAATCAAATTAGTAATAATAATAGTAATGCAATTTTTTTATAAGCGAAAATGATATTAAACGCTCAGTAGAACTCCAGTGCCTCCCTTAGCGCATATTATTGTGTATATTTGTAACTAGTAGATGTATTAAAATATGTGAGTTAAATAAGATTTTCGTGAATATGTACATCTGTGTGGATGTTAATTATCATGTTTTTTTCATGTAGCATTCTATTTAATGGGTGTTGTCCTAACACCCTCGCCACAGGTCTTGCGGCGGTCACCGGGGTATCTTGTAGATGTAGGTGTGAGAGAGAGTATATAAGATCAGAGTTCAAGTTTAGAACTGAGACATTTCTGATGGTATTTTTCCTTTATCTTCTTCATCAATACACTCCCCCGTAAGCCGTCGCAAAAATGTGTTATCAAATGTCTGCTCGCGTATGCAAAATGATGTCATCAGAATTAGCTGCTTATTGGGAAATAATATTTATAAAATCCGCAAATAATGGCGCTGTAACTTAAGACTGGACATTAGCCACTGTAACGCCCATATTTATAAAAAAAAGGTGGCGGAGAAGATCCGAGTGATTAGTAGCCTATTTTGCTCTCATTTATGTCATGCAAAATCTTAAGCGCGCAGTTCAATCATGAAGTATCTTTATACCCAGAGTCAACCGATTAAATCCTACATGGTTTCCGTAAGAGTAGATCTTGCGAGACCCAACTGATTCTTTTTGTTCGTGATATTTTCCTTTCGGGTGAAAATAATGTTCAGCTCGATGCTACATCACTAGATTTTAATAAGACTCTCGACGAAGTTCCTCAAAGGAACCCAACCTTGATCATTTCTCTTTGAAATAAGTATATGCTCTTAATTGATAAAAACCCAAGAACCGATTAGAAATCAATTTTACCATAGTTTGGATGTGTTTTTGTATGTTACGACAGTGTTAATAGCGATTAGATTAGTAATTACATTGTTGATTTCTAATTTAATTATTGATTGGAAAATGCATTTGTAGAATTCCATTTAACGTACAGTGTAATTTAGTTGATGTAATGCGAGCCATTTTCGTGGCCATAGATATCGGGAATAGGACTTGGTGTCCTTCAACGGAAGCTCCAATCTGGGAATTTCCTGAGGGTAGTGTTAAGGGGAAGGCGATGTTCCTCTGTGAAGGAGGGGTCTTCCATATCTCCACATCTTCTGTTCAACCGCCTTCCCTTCCCTCCCCAACATTTGCCCTTTCTTCGGTGGTCGCGCTTTCTGGACCCTCTCCCCCCCCTGCCGTGAGCTTTGCACCACCCCCTCCTCTTTACCCATTAGAACGGTCCTTCCTCTCTTCGCCCTGGCCCCCCGCCGAAGGTGACCACGAGTTAAATGACGCCGCCTTCCCGCCCTTGCAAGTGAAAGGGGGCAAGTCTCCTTCCCCACCGTCTTCCCTCTCCCCCCCACACTCTCACTTCTACCCCCTCCCCTATCGTCTTTCGTCGCGGGACTAGCGTCTTCACACTTCGTTCTTCTCCACGCAGAAAGCAACAGGCGTCTCATCCCGCAAGTGCCAGGAGTTCGGGTTGTTAGATTTTCCGCTCCATAGGGAACAAGTGGTGACCGTTGCTCGTTATACTTGTGCGTCCAGAACATGATTTCTCGGCGCGACGTATCTCCATTTGTGACACCTAATCCAGCGATTTCCGTCTATTTTAATTGGTGGTTCTATTGCGGACTTTTCATCGCCCCTCACTGCGAGTTACTTTATACATCCCAAAAATGGGGGCAAAATTTTTGATAGTTTTTGTCTTTTTGTTTCGAATGAACTCTAATTTGTTGGCGTATGTTCCTGCTTAGAAGGATGCCAGATCATTTCTTAGTTGCATCATATTTCAAATTTTGTCGGTATATGTGTTGAAATTGTATCCTCCGAGTGCTTGAAGATTGTGCTTTGAAGTGTTAGGAGCCGTTTAAGGATATCGGGCGTCTCATCCGGATGAAAGGGTAAGTGAATATTTTTACAGTTGCAATGTTGCCTCGCGTGTACGGAATATTGATGTTGTACAGATGAATGTTCATAGAAAAGGGGAATCCGTAATTTTTGCCTAGATTTTTTAGTGAGGGTGGGAAACTGCCCGATTAACGGCTCTGTATTGACTTTGTCATACTTAAAATATTAATAATTTAATCACGCATTGATATTTCAGTTTTCAGTGTTCATTCGTCTTAATCATAAGGAAATGCATCTTCCCTTGACTAATTTATGTTAATTTTTCCCGAACAGGTGCTGTGCCTCAACAGCATCCCCCAGTGGCCATGGTTAGGTAAGTACAGTATTTTTATACTTTTTAAAATAACATATATTGTGATCTCATCTAAAACATCGTGTTTTCTCGGCCACAACTTGCCATGTCAGGAAAGTGTACTTGTGTGTTTATTGTTTTGATCCTCTGATTTTTTTGGCTTGCGATGATTTTATCCTTTGATATGTTGCCTGTTAACTTCGGGGTGCGCTTGCTAAAGTAATTACGATATTTTTGTCATCGAGTGCTCACATATTATCCTCAATTCCGCCAACATTTTCGATAAATTTTGGATTCATTGTAAATTACGGATTCCTGTTGATAAACAGGTTTTTTGGAGCTCCAACCGAAGAAAACCACAATTTTAATTTAATGAATGCTAGTTTACGGTCTTGGATTTTTCGTTTTCAATGTAAAATATAATTCATATCATATGAAGGCAAATTTTAAAGGTACTTTTACTCTTCACATCTATACTTGGATCTGGGATGGAATGTGTAATGTAATATGTTACTCTCGTCGTGAGAATTAGGTGGGAAATATTTTTTCAAACGCAGCATGTTAGCTCCATTATTATTGAATCTTCTAATGATTTTTAGTATACTCGACTATCGTCATTAAGTTCCTGGCATAAATTGTGTTAATTCTTCGTTATTGTTTGTAGAAAGGTATTTTTTGTGCCGGATTTTATGCAATGTCGCCCAGTTTTCCCTCAACCAATTAAAACAAGCGTGGTTAACGATATGACAGGTTGTGTTAAACTAATTTATTAAACTATATAATTAGATATTTGGATATTGGCAATCGTGCCCTTGATATTTAACTGCAACGTGCAATCAATAGTCTGAATGGTTAGCAAAAACAGTTTTACCGGTGTCTTTAACGATGATGATATCGTTGTTTACTGTTTTCTGTGAATGAATTAAGGTATTTAATATCTCTCGTACTCTGTTGCATTATTAGAATTTATCATTTCAAAGTACTGGGCCACTTGAATTTGAAAGCCTAGCCACATCTACGTAATAGCCCGCAAGCCGCCGCAAGGGCGTGTGGCGGGGGGTGTTAGGTCACCAACCGTAAAACAACAACACCATATGAAAAAAACATGGAAAATATACCCTCAGCAGCGCACACACGCATGCAAAAATCCAATCTATCTAATTCTAGCTGATACTTTCTTAAGTCAGAGGCCCGCTTATCTTACTAATGCTTATCCGCTTATCTTACTGAAGCTCACATTTTATTCCATCTGTTCTCCTATTTTCAAATACTGCCAGTTTTTTAGGATTTACTTTCTTTCCACGGTCATAAATAATTTAGCTATTGAACGAGTCTGTTCATTAGAAATGGCCATTTTATACAAATCTTACCCTCATGCCATTAATTAATTCAATAGAGTTGGCATATACGGTGATATGGCCTTTTCAATAAAATACTTCCTTTTTCTGGCGCCCAAAATACGTCTCAATATGTCTTAAATCCCTATTTTGTTTCTTAAACTTGTCGAGATAGTTATTTGTTAAAATTACTCTAACGACTGAATCTCCTCGCAAGTTGTTACCCTCATATTCAGTGGATTGCGTGCCCTGATTGACATGAATGTTTCATTAAGTAAGGCATCGGAACTTCCGTTAGGTCTTCAAAAGCTTACAAAACATGCATTAATTTTTCAACTCTAAGAACGGTGATATTTGAATAGCTATGTGTAAAAAACTATCGGAGCAGTTATTTGATGAGGTGCAATTCGATTTCATGTCAAGTTAAGTTTAAATGTTGAGTTCAGAATAAAGGCGTATGTGTCACTATTTTGATTAGCATTCATGATTAGAAGGAATGCTCTGGGAACTTCATGGGGTTTTCTAAATTCCTTTTAAATTATAAAAAATTAAAAAGAACGAAAGAAAAATCTTGCGGAGAAAATAAAACAAATGCAATGACGATGACACACAGAATTCATTTCACGCGTTCATCGAATGTCGGGTGCATTTAAACATTTCTTGGATATGTTTTCTGTTGCCTTCGTATCAAAATACTTGATAAGTGTTTTGTAATCGCAGCACTTAGCGATTTAGTTGAATACTAGTATATTCCTGGTGGAACAAAGGCTACTACGATTTTAAATATCTTCTTTATTATTATACACGATATTTCTACTTGCTTTACGTGTTCAATAGGCAACTAAATGGCTGTTGACGTTTTGTATGCATTATGATTGGTTTTAAAATTTGATTTACTGCTCATCCTTGTAGCTAAACAATTTGCGTCATATCGGGATTGTATTTTTGTAAGCCTGGAATATCGGCGACTTTTCTCTAGTTATTTTGTTGCCCATTGCCGGCCCCGGTTGCGGCGGGGTAACGTCCTCGTCTGCCATTCCAAGGGTCGCGGGTTCGATTCCCGCCTGGGTGAGTTTCGCTCCATCTAGGGCTTGAGTGTTTGTAAATGTGACCATTGTTATCGTTGTTAATAGTTTGATGTAAAGGCCAAAATATGCTGTTTTCGGACTTATACTGAATAAATAAATAAATAAATAATCGCACCATCGAACGATTTGGGCGAAATCTAAGATTGTTGTCTTTCACAGAAACCGCGTTCGCGTTGCTTATTGCGATGTGCTATCATTTTAGTATATACATAGGATTAAATAAGTACAGATCTACATCGCATCAATCCATTGTTTAAATTGTACACTATGTAATAAATTTAATCTGTTGTAGAGAAGTGAGGATGTATGTCAACTGAATCGAGTGTTATGGTTGTGATATGCACACTTTTGTCCATATACCTGCCGGATTTCCCATAGAACAGGCCCATTTTAGTGTGCTTGGCTATGTTCGCATTGACATTGCTCTTTCTAAAACTGCACAATTGAAGAGAGTATATTGATTTGCTTGATTGTAATTGCTTTTGCGTTCACGATGCTGGTCGCTCCAATAATGCCTCGGCAAATGCCTCTTTTTCCAGAGGCACTGTTTCTTCGATTTGAAAAGTAGCAACTTTAAAGTTTTCCGTTGTTTGTTATGAATAGTAGTTTTATGCACATAGTTATGGCTTCATTCTAATAATTTCATAAGATTTTATTTTTAGTAGCTTCTTGTTTCCTCACCTTATATTCTGTGTCTGCCTATTTTGAGAACCTTAATGGTGAATCGAAAATCGCCTCCTGAATCAATTTACACTTTCGTCATTGGGCACTTGGCAGTCGTCCTTGGCAGCATTTCCAATGTTAAGCATTCCTTTGCACCAATTGACAAGAGCATCCTTTTGCGCTTTTGTCAAACTATGCGGGATCCAACGCGGGCAATTTTTTTCACATCTAAATGTTCATACAATATCTTATTGGTGCTCGTCATACTAATTCCCAAGGATGCTTCAATCTCACGATAAGTCACTTGAGCTACTCTCCTGAGACTTAGACAGTATCTCAGAATGGTGCAATAAATGAGGATTAACACTTAATAGAGATAAATGCGCCGTTTTGAAATTTTTGAACAAAAAAAGCGACGAAAACGGTATAAACTACAAAATAGAGGGTTCAGTACTGACTATGGCCAATCAAGGTAAATATTTGGGGGTTGTTCTAGCACCACGCCTTTCATGGGGAGCACATATCAGGACAATATGCGAATCAGCTTTAAAGAAACTTCATAAAACGGGTGGTGGGTATGTTAGGGGATTTGGGCTGGGAACCTCTTGAAGTGCGGAGAGAACAAGCGAGGCTTAGACTTTTAGAAAGGTTCAGAACAAACGAGTTTAACTATGACACTGAAGGAATTATAATGGCCCCACACTACTTAGGTAGATCAGACCAGAAAGATAAAATAAGGGAGATAGATTCCAGGACAGATAGGTACAAATACTCATTCTTTCCCCGAACAATCAGAAATCATAATAGCAAGACCCCGAAGTCAGTTTGGAAATATTAAAAACATTGAATATACAAGTGGGAGCAAAGTTAAACACTGCAAAACTGTTAAGTATACTTTCAGTTGCATGTGTATGTTAGTTGGTAGTTTGAGTGTTTGCATGTATGTGGGGTGTAAGTGTTCTTGCATGAATGTATGCCATGTTTTTTGTGGATGTTTGAATTTGTGGTTTTTGCATGCGGTTTCTTTTTCTTTTCTAAATTACGGGTGGTGTCCTAACACCCCCCGCCACACGCCCTTGCGGCGGCTTGCGGGGTATTCAGTAGATGTAGATGTTTAATTAAATCTGATGAAGACTACATATCGGTGGCTTATCTCCAGTGTTAGGAAAACTCGAGGTTACTGTCGTCTTGACCGCTAATTTTGTCTAATGTGTCGCAGTGGATGAGCACAGACGGGAATTGCAAATATCTACCACGAAGCATTAATTATTATAGCCCCACCCTGTTCGGGTAGGTTAAACATCAAAGATAAAATGTAAGAAAGACTAATTGGTCTTTAGAAATATCGAAGACTTCTAAATTGCAACTTTAAAATTACAAATTAGGACATAATTAAACGGTATGCATGGTAAAACGGTGCATTCGTGGTAATTTTATTTGTGCAAAACGACCGGTGGTATTTGTCCTCCGAAACGGTGTGTGTAAGGGCTGTCAATGACTCGTACTTAGGTAGGTGTGATAGTCTATGTTAGTCGCTAGTATATGTACTTGAATTAATGTCAGTTAAAATGGGTTAGCATGAATGTATACGTCTCTGATGGTGTGAATTTTCATTTTATATTTAACATACATTTGTTAGTTTTGCAATTGGTTTCATTGGTTCGAGGGGTTGTGTGCTAACGCCCAAGGATTATTTACCCCCTTCCCTGCATTGAGGTAACTGCGTTTCACTCAATTCTTTTGCACTTCGACTGTCTCATTATCTAGAAAGCAGCTAATGTCCCATGCCCTTGCATGGAATGGACGTAAGGGAAATAGGTATGTTTTTGCTCGGTTCCTCCTCTTCTCCGTTTTTAAATATAGGGGTTACATTAGCCGTTTTCCAATCACTGGGAACCTCGCGGTGCACTTGTGATTTCTTGAATATGATATCTAGGCACGGTGCGATTTCCGACGCAAGTTCCTGAAGTATGTGAGCGGGTATTTGATCGGGCCCGGAGGATTTGTTAGGGTTTATATTTTTAAGCAAACGTTTTATACCCTATTCCATTATATGAAATTTTAATTTTGGACGTTCTGCGGAAACGATTTGATAAGCTATCGTAGACATCCGGTGAGACGCAGGTGAAGACGCTGTGAAAGAAAGACTTCAATAACTAGGCCTTTTGAAAACTGCTTGTTACTCTTTTGGCTCTATCGTTTTTGAGCGAATTAAGTGTTGACTTATTTGATAAAATTATTATGTTGACTTATTTCCTTTAACAGCTCTGATTTTCGACGGAAATGCTTTCTGCTTCCCATTAAAATTTTCTGCTAATATTTTCCTTCAGTATTCACCAAATACTTTCCGAAATTCGATTTTGGCATTCCTAATATTTTTCATCTTGTCCTGACATAGCCTTCAACGGCGCAATGATTTTTTAACATCCTCTTTGTACCATCAAGGTGACATTTTATCTTATATAATTACTTGGAATGAACTTGCTTACTGCTGATCACGTCATGCCAAAGAAATTACTTGAAGTATGCTTATTATTTTTTAATATTTTCTATAGTTTATAATTTTTCGAGTATGTTCGCGTGCTAACAAATCAAGAATATTATCGTCCTTAATTGAGGTGACAATTGGTTAACGGAGTACAACGTAGGGCAGGAAGGAATGAATTAAGTACATTACCATTTTAATTTCATGAAAAGTAACCTCTTCATTAGACGTATTTGGCGAAGAAGCTGACAATATCCCCGTAAAAACATTGAAATTGAGGAATTTTCTTTGCCTAGAATATATTAATTTTTATAAATGGAATTGAATATTACACTAATCCGAAAAACCACGAGAGATGCGGCGATAGTTAACCGTATGTTTAAACCTCGTGGACTGTGGCGGAATGCTCACGACTAATACCTGTATGTACGGTATTTCGTCATAAAATCTTGTTCTTTAAATCCTAAAAAAATTCTTAATGTAAAAGCACACGTCGTTAGCTTAACTGGTTAAAGTCCTCGGCCGGATAGTGTTAAATGCGAATGATTTTTACACTAAAAATTTCTGCATTTGAATTTATTACGTTTTCATTCGTGTTAAACCATTCTTGATTTTTACGACTTTGATCTTAGAATGACGGTTGAATGGCATGTTGTTTTATTATGGACTAGAATTAAAACGTTATTATGGGCAATATCATACCCAGTTTATTTAGCCGCGTAAATAAAATTTCAGTCCCTCACAGTGGGATACTTCGGCCGGCCCGGCTCAAATTCGCGAATGGAGCGGAATCTTGTGAATTTCCCTGTGTAATCCGACCACTCGATGGAAACTATTTATATGTTAGGATAAGAATACGGGTATTGCGAGGAGACTGCGATGACGGTTTGTCGGCTATATCTGAGAAAAATCAATTAAGATGGAGGTGTGTGTGCATTGACCAGGCACATAAATACTATATCAGCTTATGAATCAGTAATCGTAGCGGAGATAACTGCAAAAAACGGTTGGGTCGTTTGCAAAAGCATATTTAATCATACTTACCTGGCGTAGGGGCTACCGTGGCAGCTCCGCATCGCCCGGCACAACGGGATCCAGGAGCTCCTACTGGAGTGCCTCCCGCCCTCATGGGAAGTCGCTGTGGACAAGAGAGTCCCCGGTCAGGACTCAAGGCTTCGTCCTGACCTGGTGATCCGCGAAGGGGACAATATCCATATCGTGGATGTTACGGTCCCCTTCGAAAACCGGATGGCGGCTTTCCGGGTGGCACGGGCGGTAAAACTGGAAAAATACCGTGGGCTGGCCGAGAGCATTCGCGTCGCCCACGAGTACAAAGTTACTGTCCGCCTGGGTGCCATCATCGTTGGGGCCCTCGGGTCCTGGGATAGAAAAAATGATGCGGTTTTATCCCGACTCGGTATCCAGAAGGGCAGGGCTCGTGGGCTGAGCAGGAAAATGTGTTCGGCAGCCATCGCGGTATCAACAGATATATACCGGAAGCACATGAAGTTGCAGGACCGGTAGCGTGTAGTGCTATAGTGTAGTGTTTAAGGGACATGTAGGTTTTCTTTTATGTATTCATGGACTTGTAGGGACACATCCATTGCCCTTGGGACGTGGATAACTCCACCTGGAGGATAAATTTTGTTTTATGTACATGTCACTAATTATGTGAATAAAAAGGCGGTTCCCCCAGGACGAGGCTTACCCATTGCACTCCGGGTAGGCTGACCCCTGCGATTGCCCCAAATGTGGGTAACTCGGGCGCGTAATTTTTGGTAGTAGGGACTGCGTTCGCGCCGTCCCTTAATAACTCTTCCACTGGTAATCGAAACTGATTTCATTGGGTGCAAGTGTGCCGTCGAAGAACGTACGCGGTTAAATTCCTCTCTAGGACTTCTCGGTAGATACGCCCTCGTAAGTGATCATTCGCGCGCGCGTCCTCGAATCCTTAGGGTGGCTTATTAAAATTAGTTTTTTTGGTATGGCGCTGGGTGTGGTCACTCACTGCATAGTGACCCACCGTCAGCAGGGCCTTATCACTTAATTATGTGGGATTTTTTGGGTATCAGATCGTCATCGTGTCTTGCCGCAAAGCGGCTTTTATTTCAGAGGATGCCTTTTATAGGCTTTTGCTCTGTGTCTAATCTAATGTCGTAATACTCTCATAGTAATATAAATGTTATTTTTATTTTCATTATTGTGCCTATGTTAAGGTTCTTGTCTTATTTAGAATGCTGTATGGTCTTTTTTGTTTGTCATCTGTTGGCCCCTTTTTAATTTTTGTGTACGTTAAAGCTTTGCTGCAATGCTGTTCCAGTTGCTCGTAATAAGTTTTGCATATTGTCTTAATTATTCCGTCCAGATCATCCATGTCTGCCTGGGTATATATATCCTTAATTTTAACTCTTGGTTTAATTCTATGGATGGACCTTAAAATGTTTCTTTCCGTTATCTCTAATTTCATATATGTGCCCTTATTTAGAAGTCCCATCCATGCTGGGGCTGCATACGTTAGGACCGGACGAATTACCGCCTTGTATATATAATTTTTAATATTAGGGGGCGTAGTACTGTTTTGAATTATAGACGCTAAGCTTGCTCGGCTCGCATAGGCTTTGCCGGTTATGTTATTTACATGTTTGTTAAAGTTTAGACAATTGTCGATTGTTACACCAAGATAGGAGGCGTCCGTGCTCCACTCTATCGGTTGCTCCAGAATTCTTATACACGGGATTTTGGGGGTTGTTAAGTATGGCCTTTTAAAAATAATTGCTTTCGTTTTGGTGGGATTAATTGTCATCCTCCACTTGGAGTACCATTTTACTACTTTATCTAGCATGTCTTGGGTTCTTTCACGGGCCGTTTTCAAATTCATTCCTTTAGCAATGATTGCTACGTCATCTGCATAGAGCGCGGTCAGGATTAGGTGACTATCTTTTTCCACTGGGAAGTCCGCCGTGAATAGGTTAAACAGTAGAGGGCCAAGGACCGATCCCTGTGGGACTCCTGCTTTCACTTCTCGTTCCCCGCTCGTTTCCTTGTCCCATCTGACCCTGAATTTTCTATTATCCAAGTAGGATTTAATCCATCTTTTCATCCATCCAGGGTATTTCCAGGCTTCCATTTTGATTAGTATCCCGTCATGCCATACCTTGTCAAATGCTTTATTTAAATCAAGGAATAATCCTATCGTCCATTCTTTTTTACTAAACGAGTCGCTGATAAAGTCAACAACTCTGTGGATTTGTTGAGTTGTCGAGTGATTCTCACGGAATCCAAATTGCTCTGGCGGTATTATATTACTTTCGTTGGCATGCTTTAGTATCAGTGGTGCTATAAGTCTTTCTAGAACTTTCCCTAGGTTCGAGGTCAGTGAGATTGGCCGAAAGTCTTTCCCGGTGATAGTTTTCCCCCCTTTCTTAGGAAGACATTTTATAGTAGAGTTTTTCCAGTTTTCGGGATAGTGACCTAATTTAATTGACGCATTAGCGATATTCATCAGGAATATACCCGCAACGAGTGGGATTTGTTTGATAGCCTCGTTCGTAATTTTATCATCGCCAGGTGATTTTCTATTTTTCAGTTTTTTGATAACATCAAGAATCAAGTCCATTGTTATCTCAGGTAATTTATTTTTATCAGCCGAACCATAGTTTATTGATATTGTTGGCGTTTTTGTGCTCTCTTTATTTGGCTGGAAGGTATTCTCGAGATAGTCTGCCATGTAGGTAGATTTTCCCAGGGCATCACAAATGATTCTATCGCCGGTCTTTATATTTGGGTCAGATGGGGGGCTTTTCTTCAGTTGTCTTGCTAATTTCCAGACTGATCCGTCTTCTAAGTTAATCGACTCCAGCTGTTTTCGCCAGTAATCCTCCCTACTCTGCAGTATGGCTGCTTTAATTTGTTTGTTTTGTTCTTTTACTTTTATTTTGTAGTATAATGTGCCAACTTGGAAGTACTTTCTCCTGTAGAAATTTCTTGCTTTAATTAGACATTTGGTAGCCTCGTCTAGTCTAAAGGTACCTGCTGGTCTCTTTTTTATCACTGGAATGGCTTTTTCCATTCCTTTCCGTATTGCTTCTGATAATTTTTCAGCCATCACGTCTAGTTCTTCCGTCGAATTCAAGTTGGTCGGTTCGTTTTCCTGGTACAGTTCATCAGCTATTGATTTTCTGAAGAGCTTCCAATTTGCCAAGCCATAACACATTTTAGTCGTGGCCAGCCCTTCTATAACGAGAACACCCCTAAAGCCCTCATTCTCTCCTGTGCCGCGCGTGCATTTCATACTGTCGGCTTAGTTCGAGGTGATATCAGTCGATACCGTTATTCTCGTGTTCGGCAGTAAATAGAACCTTTCTGCGTATATAGGTTCAATGGGGTGGCCAGGGCAGTGATGCAAGAACTTAGAAATGCTTCCTTAGAAGAAAAGTTTTTTCCTTACGGCGATATATAGTATGTACACGGTAGCGTAAACAAACGATCGCCCGGGTGTTCGCAGCGGAAAATATTGATTGGTTGGGTCGCCATATACCCAGGGCTTCTCGCACACGTGTGGCGCGGAAGTTACATTTCCTAACGGATGGATGTTTTGTGTCTGTGAGGTAGAATCGTGGGTATAATAACCGTGAACTGGAGCTTTTTTTGAGCTAAACCTACCTTTTAGTATTTGAAGTAACTGAAACACTACTATTTGTTAAATAACAGCCCTTTCAGAACCATTTATAAAACTAGAATTTGAAACATTGCGCTCGCATAGAATAAGTTGTGAAGTAAATGAAACTTTTAAATAAAATAAATATAATTATGACTTCCAATCGTGATAATGTTAGAATGCCGCAAGAAAATGATAATCGATATTAAATTTCGCGGTCATGAAAATGAGGAGAAAAGTGGCAGTTGAGAAAATAGTTAAGGTTCTTCTTAATCTCAGCGTTGAGCGCAGATTATCCTGTTGAACCTGTTCATCAAACACTGCTTTCATTTTTTGGGAAAATGCTCTAATAAGTATGTTGGCGTATGAAGTACCAAAGTTATTTCTTTATTTGAAGAACTTGGAAAATCTAGTAGCTAATTACTATTTCTATATTGAATGTAGCGGAGGCTTGCCCGGGAATCGAACCTGGGCCCTCCGATCGGCAGTCTAACCCCTGCACTAAACGCTCTACCCCTGGACTACCGCTAACCACAAGTATAAATGTATTTTATCATGATAGACAATAAGAACCAAATTTTGGCAACTGAAGTACGAATATTTCTAAGAAATACTTCTCATTTTTCCCCGGGTTGGCATACGAACGTATCAGCTTTTTCCCAATTTGATTTCTTGTGATAATTTTTACTTTGGTGCTCTGAAATTTGTGTGCTCTGAAATTGTTTTTTTTGCCTTGAATACGCTTTCGGTGTTTTTTCGTTTGGACGCCGTCAAGACTTGTTTCAATCTGTGTCGACGAGGTCTTGTCGATGGGTTTTCCCCAAGCCCAACCCTCCTTCCCTCGGATCACCACAGCCAGGTCCGGCATTCCCGTTCTTACCTTTTGAATGCTTGAGGGGAAGGCGTGTGTGCCCCTCCCCCTCGACCCCCTCCATGTCGTCGACCGCCGACACCTTCGGTAGGATTCCCGAATCCCCAGTCGGGTCATAATCCTCTCGTTCATTTATCCGAAGGAAGGGGGAGAAGCATAGCTGTACGGGGGGGAAGGTTCCAGTGGTATACCCTCGCCTAAAAGAGGGAATGGGTGGCCGGCGACGTGGTTTGCTATTCATCGCCTTAGTGGTGACGCCGAGTGCCTTGTCGCGATCTCAAGCCGCCTGGTCGGGTAGAAATACCCATCCTAATAGGCCTTATGTTCCTTATGATAAGGTTCCGGTTTTCTGGTCCAAGTTAGCCGTAGCATTCGTTATCCTATACTTCATCTACATCACACGCGAGGTCGTGATCTAATATGGATGACCTGTCGATTACTCCATGGGAACATTTTATGGCAAGAAATGACGCTTGTAAAAATAATAAGCACTTGAAGTCGGCGTATTGTAATGCTTCAGCAACCGTATTCTAATGCTTCAGCAAATTTGTACAGTTGTTCGTTTTCCTTTTATTTCACCGACGAAAGACCAGGTTTACTTTGGATGTAACTCAAGATATTGCCATAGCATTTTAGTTTTGATGGTGCATAGGGCTTTTCTCATATTGCTTTCAGTTTTACTACGACAGTATTTTATGTTTTGATGAGATGTATGAATAAAAATAGCGTTACCACTCTTTAACCACTTAAAAATATGACTATATGCTTCAATGCTTTCTTTACATCACTTGAACTCTCCGTTAACCATCTCGGTTCCTGCATTGTTAAAGGAACGTACACCTTCATCCTTCAGGTACAATATTGATGAAATAATTCTAACTGCTCTCTGTATTGGCAGGTCGGGGTTTTATTGAAATTTGTAATTATTTTTGTAAATATTCTGGTAGTCCTTTAAATTTGCCTTGTTTAATAAGTTTGGTCAACGCTTTTCTGTGTTTCCTTCGCGAATTTAGGTTCAATCTATAAAGACACCTTTTAGTTCCATGATGGCGGTCATTGTTACTGTGATGATCTCGGGGGCAGGCGTCGCTAAGATGCGTGGCTTTTGCTCTAGGTCCTTAGGAAAAAATAGAGAAATATTTGGGGTGTATTTATTTTATTTTTCAGCATAATATCCTATTAGCTCCATGTACTTTTCCCAGCGGTTCCCCAACCTTTTTAAAGATGTGCATGATATAGGATTTCGTAGCCTTCAAATCTGTATTGGCGATGACCTCTTCCTACGTGAATCGTAGGCAGAGGTCGAAGAAGTCGAATCTTACGTACCCATGCACCTGAAAGTATACCTCACAGCTTTGCAGTACTTTGCTCAGACTTGTAAATTCAATGTATTTAATATTTCAAAAGTGACTTCGGTTTATTAATATTATGATTTTTGAATGTTCGGGGAAAAAATGAGTATCTGTATCTATCTGTACTGGAATCTATCTCTCTTATTTTATCTTTGTGGTCTGATCTACCCAAGTAGTGTGGGGCCATCATAATTCCTTCAGTGTCATAGTTAAACTCGTTTGTTCTGAACCTTTCTAAAAGTCTAAGCCTCGCTTATTCTCTCCGCAATTCATGTGGTTCCCAGCCTAAATCCCCTAAGAGACCGATCACACTTGTGTTCTTATCATAACAATTTTTAACGAATGTAGCAGGTTCTCTCCGGAATTCTTTTTGCCAAAATTTCTCCCAAGGATCCCAAATACTACTGGCATATTCCAAATGAGGTGAAACTAGAGCAAAATAACACCTCTCTTTAACTTTTTCATTACATTTCCCCACCACCCGTTTTATGAAGCCAAGTTTAAGTTGGGAAATGAAGTCAGTGGTGGGCGAATTCTGTTACTATGGCATATGTTGTAATTAGAGCTTTAATTACTTAAATTTTACCATAGAAACTGCGGAGGTGTGCACCCGTACATTATGTTGATGCAAGATTATTTTCTTTGCCAAATGAGGACATTTTTTGTTTTCGCTCCACCGGTGCAATAATTACGCCCAATAATCTCCAACTGTGTAAATACCAAATAACGGTGGCCATCACCTTGACGGTTCCCTTTTCTCTGGAGTGCAGTATTGTGTTCATATTCCGTCTTCATTAACTATGTATCGACGCAAACATTATGAGGAATGCGACAGAAAAGCGCCAAAGCAGCCTCCGAATCGACCACATGATTGTGTCTATTCACCACTGAAAACAAATGCGGCCTCCTATCTTGGGGATTTTTCCCCCATTAATTTTATGTGGAACATTTTTAAAATGAACCTAGTGATATGCGAACTATTTCGCGAACTATTCGTCGGTCAGTCAAATACATATCATACATATTTTGTCAATCATTTCACATGAGTAACTTGCACTGGACATCCCGAACGATGTTCATCATTTGTGGATGTATGGCCACGTTTTCAACTATTTTAACCCCTCGTCAAAGTCGAAACCATAGGAGCAGATTTTCCCTAAGCTTCATCCAAATTGGCTATGATATCTTTCGGCGTTGAGGCTTTTTTTAAAAATGGAAGTATTTATTCACCGCACGGAAAACAGTATCCTTTTTTCTAAATAAACGAAAGGTTGTTTCTTCAGTCATGATATGAAAATGGAAGCAGCAGATTTTCCTTAATCTTCACTCTAATCGGCTATGATCTCTTTCGGTGGATATTCGGTGGTAAGGCTATATAAAATGGAAGTATTTTATCGTATATTTATATCGTTATCTCGGAAAAAATGTAATGCGTAGATGAATTTATTTGTAGACAGTACATTTAAAAAAAAATGTATGACAGCGAAGGTTGCTTAGGTACAGACTCAATGGAATTTCGAGCTTGGTGGTAAAGTAACATGTAAATGTTTCCCATGAGGCCTCAATGCGGGCGGGGGTGTGCTAGTACTGTGCGATAAACAATGTAGTTATTTTACTATGAAGTAATCTACTAGGTTTTGGATTGACAAAACTACCAAATAAATATTTTGCGGCCCCAAACAAAACAATCCAGCTACCTATTCTACATCATCTGCATCAAGTCCCTCCTCATCTCTGTGAACTTCCTTCCTCCCTTCAACCTGTCCAACATTCCTATCCTGTTCCTGCCCTTTCTTGTGTTCCGTAACATTCTCTCCTCTGGAAGTATTCGAAATCCCTCTGCCGATCAATACGCCCTAAATCCATTTTTTCTGCCTCCTTACTATTTATCCCAACAAACCCCTCTCCTCGCACGCCATGCCTGGTATTTCCTCATTGTTTTCTTTCCGTCCTTTTCATTTTATCCATTGTTTTCTACACCCACAGAAGATATAATGTGATCCAAATATTCATCTAAATTATTGCATACAAATGGTAAGGCAGTAAGCTACATTGAGCTGACAATCAAGGAAGACGTTAAATTAATTTATTATCGGCAATAAACCATTTATCAGTGAGCCAAGCATCACGTTATCCCAATAAAGATCACCAGAGGATATTTAAAAAAACTAAGTGGATCAGAGATATTAAATGTTTACAGCGCAAAAAGAAACTACTTTTAGTGAAAGCACAACGTCAATGATGACTGAGAAACTGGAATAAAACATATGAATGAACGGCAATATTAAACAATTTCATGCTGCGGTGCTCAATCCAGTTAGTGAGTAGTGTAAGTTATCCCTGTATGCATGGATGACGCGAAATAAAAAATGAAATCGATTTCTTTTTCAACATAAATCATCATTAATCCGCTCGTTTTCTTCTTCGGCGTTATTTTGGACAAACGTAATATTTATCTTGAAGAATTAATGTCTTAGATTAAATACACTTATGATATTGTATGTCAACGTATACGTATAGTGATGCCGTCAATTATTAAGACTAAATGTCTTAAATTAAATGCACTTAAGATATTGTATGTCAAGGTATATACGAAGAGTGATGCCGTCAATAATTAAGACTAAATGTCTTAGATTAAATGCACTTCAGATATTGTACGTCAACATATACTTACAGTGATGCCGTCAGTTATAGAGAATTCGACCTTATAAGAACAAAGGACAAATGGCCTGTTTTTTTTTGATTTTCAGAATAAAAATGTTTAGAGGAGCGGTATCATGACCATTTTATTTAGATACGGACGAAGGACTAATGCGCTGTTGTTTTATTCTGGATAAGAATTAAAATGTTTTGAGGATCAGTATCATGACCAGTTTATTTAGACGTGCAGATACTATTTCAGTCGCACACAGTGGGATGCTTTTTTTGAACTCCGGCCATCGATACTCTGGATTTTTTTAACCCAAGGCTTTTTTAAATTCCGGCCAACAATCTCTGGATTTTTTTAATCCAAGGCTTTTTTAAATTCCGGTCAACGATACTCTGTTTTTTTTTTAATCCAAGCATCGGGATGAATTTGTGTCATTTATCCCCAAATTTCGTCCCAAAAATCGTTTTTTTCCCCGGGATGAATGTTTGTAAGTTGATTTTGAATAATATTCCATTATGCATTAACTCACGCCGACTACATTTAACGATTTTTATTTTTCACAAATGTAATATATGCGTCTTAGATCAAATGGACTGAAGATATTGTATTTCTACTAAAGCGTATTGTGATACCGTCAATGATGAGAATAAGTGATGACGACGAGCAAATGTGGGGTGTATCGTCGGCCGGCCCGGCTCAAATTCGCGAATGGAGCGGAATCTTGTGAATTTCCCTGTGTAATCCGACCACTCGATGGAAACTATTTATATGTTAGGATAAGAATACGGGTATTGCGAGGAGACTGCGATGACGGTTTGTCGGCTATATCTGAGAAAAATCAATTAAGATGGAGGTGTGTGTGCATTGACCAGGCACATAAATACTATATCAGCTTATGAATCAGTAATCGTAGCGGAGATAACTGCAAAAAACGGTTGGGTCGTTTGCAAAAGCATATTTAATCATACTTACCTGGCGTAGGGGCTACCGTGATCCTTAAGGCGGTTCCCCCAGGACGAGGCTTACCCATTGCACTCCGGGTAGGCTGACCCCTGCGATTGCCCCAAATGTGGGTAACTCGGGCGCGTAATTTTTGGTAGTAGGGACTGCGTTCGCGCCGTCCCTTAATAACTCTTCCACTGGTAATCGAAACTGATTTCATTGGGTGCAAGTGTGCCGTCGAAGAACGTACGCGGTTAAATTCCTCTCTAGGACTTCTCGGTAGATACGCCCTCGTAAGTGATCATTCGCGCGCGCGTCCTCGAATCCTTAGGGTGGCTTATTAAAATTAGTTTTTTTGGTATGGCGCTGGGTGTGGTCACTCACTGCATAGTGACCCACCGTCAGCAGGGCCTTATCACTTAATTATGTGGGATTTTTTGGGTATCAGATCTTTCTATCGAACACCCCTAAAGCCCTCATTCTCTCCTGTGCCGCGCGTGCATTTCATACTGTCGGCTTAGTTCGAGGTGATATCAGTCGATACCGTTATTCTCGTGTTCGGCAGTAAATAGAACCTTTCTGCGTATATAGGTTCAATGGGGTGGCCAGGGCAGTGATGCAAGAACTTAGAAATGCTTCCTTAGAAGAAAAGTTTTTTCCTTACGGCGATATATAGTATGTACACGGTAGCGTAAACAAACGATCGCCCGGGTGAACGAACACCCCTAAAGCCCTCATTCTCTCCTGTGCCGCGCATTCATTTCATACTGTCGGCTTATTTCGAGGTGATATCACTCATTCTTACCAGGGAAAGTGTCGCGTTTTTTTATTTATTTAAGAATTACGTTGAAATTAGGCGGTTTTCCTGGTGGCAACCGTCAAGTTTGGTCTCTTACTGTGATCACACTCTTAACAAAATATTCTTGCATACCACGAATCATTGCAGTTGGCCCCGAAAGAGGTGCCACACGTTTTATTTAAATACCAAAAATGAATTATGAATCCATATGGTCTATGAGGCTTAGAAAATAGAGATGGAAAAATGTCAATGGTATTTGAGAGATTTTATTGCTTTTCGTATTTTTGTGGTATTTAGGCGAACGACATTATTTTTGTGAAATTGAAATGGGCAAATATGGATGCATGAGTCCGTTTTCCCCCGGTCTTCGTATTTCTGACGGCCAATTTTATGAGAAAAACTTGATGAAGGTCATCAGTGTTTCTGATAGAACAAACAAGTTCTTTCTTAGTCAAATCGCCTCTTCAATCTTTGCAATGCCTAACTACTCCCCTTGACTCGCGAGTTGATTTCTTAGTGGGTGAATACCGTACGCTGGCCTTGATCTAGACAGCAGCAGTTAACATATTTTACGATATCGTTTCCAGTGCACGGAATGGCAGATGCTTGTAGAAATAGTGTTCGAATTCCCCGGTGGCGTCCTAGTGCAGGGAGTGGCTGATATTGGTCGCTGTTGGCGTATATAACCAAGGTCGGACGGCGTCCATAGCGACCTCCCGCCAACGGCATGAAGTACATTTATCCGAGGCCGCCAATTTCGAAAGTTCTTGGTCAAGTTCCCCTGTGTGGCTTATCAATGTTTGACGTCAACGTTTGTACCTGTGATCCGGCATGATGACTTATCTAGACTGCAATATAGTAAAATATTTTTCGCGATAACAATGTCAATGTGAGCTGTAATTTTAATAGTAAAACGTACGTTCTTTTGTCAGTCAAATTCTTACTTCAACCTTTTCCTCTGTGGCGAAAGTTGGGCTCACACTAGAAGTATCGCGCTATCATCACCTATTGAAACGTGTGGTTATGTTTAATGATTGATGTAACGGTATGAATAACTTCGTTGCGCAAAAAGGTTAGGTTTTGGGTGAGAGACAATTAGAAAAGGTGAATGTAAATCCGAATGCATGATGGCCAATGTTAAGGAGGAAGGCATCGACTAAAAATGTCGTCATGAATACATGTCCTGCAAGCCTCCGTAAGGGTTGATCATGTACTGGAAAAAATTTAATCACACGAAGAAAGGTTATTAAATGCAGCAACATTCAAGGGCAGGGTAATTGTATTGAAATGGTGCGGTAGGAGTGCTAAAAGATGAGTGGTATAATAATTAGAAACATGCAGGATATTATTAACAAAAGGTGTACACTGCCAATGCTATTTATCTCCTTCGCGCCTGTGGTCGTATCTATTTTGAACTGTATTGGTACGGGGAAAGGATGATTACTTTCGCTTTAGCGCTGTTTTATTGTTCTGTATTATATTTGATGTTGTGTATTGTCGTTTTTCTCTGTATTGTTTGGCTCGCCCTCAACCCTCGCCCCAATTGGGAATGCTATTTATCTCCTTCGCGCCTGTGGTCGTATCTATTTTGTGGTCGTATCTATTTTGTGATCGTATCTAAGGATGATTACAGCTTTGGCGCTGTTTTATTGTTCTGTATTTTATTTAATTTTGTGTATTTGTCTTTGATCTCTGTATTGTTTGCATTTTTTAATACAATGCTCTTTGCTGTTTGAATACATGTACTAGGCATGTGTTGTTCTATTGCAGTCCGAGAAGTGCACCCTACAAACTAGTAGAATGATAGTTTACGTGCTTGTACATACATGTATGTTAAAGTAAAGGCGCCGATGCAGGCGCTAGGTTTTTTTACCATCATGCTTCCTGATTGCCCCGTGTAGTAGAACGCGATATTAGGTTCGTCCAAGGCAACACGTGTGTAAACGACAAATATTCCCAGTTCATGTTGTTTTAAAACTTCAGAACGACGAATATAAATGTCAGATATTTTATTTGGTAATATCTTCTGGCAGTAAGACAATCCCTTGCTGGCATAATTTTTCTTAAATTAAATTGTTTATCCTTAATTTGAATTATTTTGTCTCTCGTCTCCATTCGTTGTTGGTCTCGCCGTAACATATCATTCTCATGCCTTGTGATGATATTACAAACATTTTCATTAATTTTTATATTTTTCCTGAATATTTTGGCAAATATCGCCAAATAGCCTTAATATTCAACGTATGGTAAAATTTGGAAAATATGGATTATTCGCTGTTCTGTTTTGTTGCATTTTTGTTTCTTTAAGACTTATTTATGTTATTTTAGAAACTGTTGAATACGTATTTATGTTATTTTAGAAACTGTTGAATATTTGTTTTTAGATATATGTTTTGCTATATTTTTGCTATATTATATTTTGATATTTTTGAGTATTTTTATGGATTAATTATTTTTATTTTAGATACTTTTGAATATTTGTTTTCAGATAGATTGGTCTCGTCGTAACATATCATTCTCATGCCTTGTGATTATTTCTCCTGAATATTTTGGCAAATATCGCCAAATTGCCTTTCAACGTATGGTAAATTTTGGAAAATATGGATTATTCGCTGTTGTTTTGTTGCATTTTTGTTTCTTTAAGACTTATTTATTTTATTTTAGAAACTGTTGAATATTTGTTTTTAGATATATGTTTTGCTCTTCATTTTCAAGATATTTTTGAGTATTTTTATGGATTAATTATTTTTATTTGCGATACTTTTGAATATTTGTTTTCAGATATATAGATTTTCTGCTCTTCATTTTCAAGATATTTTTGAGTATATTTTATTCTTCGATTTCTTCTTTTTCGCTTTAAAGATGTTTTCAGTATATTTGTTTATAGTTTTATTTTTATTTTAGGTACTTTTTCTTTTTTGTTCTTATATTTGATTCTTTGATTCATTTTGCTATCTATATCTGTTCTTCATTTTAAAGAATTTTGCTATCCATATCTGTAAGATCTGTATCATTTTTAAGATATTTTTGCAAGCTTTTTTTGAGTATTTTTTATTCTTCGATTTCATCTTGCTATCTATGCCTGTTCTTCGCTTTAAAGATGTTTTCAGCATTTTTGTTTATAGTTTAGATTATTTTAGGTGCTTTTTTTGTTCTTATCTTGTTATCATATTTTCGATTCTTTGATTCATTTTGCTGCTATGTATGTCTAGTCATTTCATTCACTTGCATTTTCATTCACTACTTTTTTCGTGTTGTTTATGTTATATATTCATTACTTATTCATTTATTTTGTATGTCAAATTTGCTTCTGTGATCCGGCTTTGCTTTGATTATCTTTAGAAAAATCAGTGGTCCTGAAAAGAACCGTTTTCTGCATTCACGAAACCGCGAAACCGCATTTGAGTCCCGGCCAAAATTTGAAAACACCGCCACTGCAATGAGCCAGGACCGCAGCATACAGTTTCCACCGACGCCATCGATCAGCATCACGCGTAGAAAAGTCTTGTTTAATGATCCGCGAAAATTATTTATTTTCAAAATTATTTATTTTTTAAGATCAAAGCGTCATTCCGAGCTTCTGCGTGGACGGCGACAAGGAGAAGCCTGCTGAGGCACCTCAAGGAGCAGCACGGCCTGACACTGACATCCGTCAACGCCTGCTCCATCTGCGGCAAGACCATCGGCCGCAAGCCATCCACGCACCCTTGCTTGAAGGGAGGTACCAGCAAGGAAGCGGAAGAACCTGAGGCATTCCGGTATCGGTGCGAACAATGCACCTTTGCATGTCCTACCCGCCGTGGATTAGCGAACCACAAGTCGACCCATAAAAGACCTCCCCCCTTGATTGTCCCCCTTCAGGAGGCAATCGAGGAGACTGCTAGATGCGCAACGCCGCCCAACGTGACCGAGGTGCAAATTTCCGTACCAAGAGCAGCTGAACCGGCCGAACACACGGAGCCGGAACCGCCCCCCGTGATCGGTGACTTTGAGATCCCGTCACCGCCGCCTGGAAATGAAGAACATCCGCCACCAGCAGAAGCAGCAGAAGATCTGGCAGCACCACGACCTGTCGGGCCCACAGGAGGACCGAAGGAGAAACTGTGGCTCGAGCGATTGGCCAATACATCCGGCCAATCATGGGAAGAATTCGAGGTCGTGGTAGAAGAACTGGTGGCCAGCATCCAGGCGGAGCGGAAGAAGGAGGCAAAGGAAGCAGACGGAAAGGAAGCACCTCGGCCGCGAAACGTTGCGCATAAACCACCGACCAGACGCAGACAAGTACCGGACTACGACGCCAAAAAGGCGTCGGACATACAAAAACTCTTCCGGAGCCACCCCAGAAGGGCAGTTGTCTCCCTATTGCGATATACCCGCGGAGGAGGTGGAAAAGCATTTCCGCCAAATCTACGGGGATGTCGGGATTGGGGGCTTCGAAGAAGAGCCGGAACCGCCCCCCGTGATCGGTGACTTTGAGATCCCGTCACCGCCGCCTGGAAATGAAGAACATCCGCCACCAGCAGAAGCAGCAGAAGATCTGGCAGCACCACGACCTGTCGGGCCCACAGGAGGACCGAAGGAGAAACTGTGGCTCGAGCGATTGGCCAATACATCCGGCCAATCATGGGAAGAATTCGAGGTCGTGGTAGAAGAACTGGTGGCCAGCATCCAGGCGGAGCGGAAGAAGGAGGCAAAGGAAGCAGACGGAAAGGAAGCACCTCGGCCGCGAAACGTTGCGCATAAACCACCGACCAGACGCAGACAAGTACCGGACTACGACGCCAAAAAGGCGTCGGACATACAAAAACTCTTCCGGAGCCACCCCAGAAGGGCAGTTGTCTCCCTATTGCGATATACCCGCGGAGGAGGTGGAAAAGCATTTCCGCCAAATCTACGGGGATGTCGGGATTGGGGGCTTCGAAGATACGGATGATGAATCGGTCTACCGTCGAACAACGGAGACCGAGAAGAAACTGCTCCTCGAAGGGGATGACGAGACGCATGTCTAGGACGAAGAACACCGCTCCAGGCCCCGATGGCCTCACCTACGGCGACCTGAGGGCGGTCGATAGACATGGACTTATTCTTTCTGCAATCTTTGACAGGTGCCTGAAGGAGGCCAGAACACCGGCCTCGTGGAAGACCTCTCGAACCGTCCTCCTGCACAAAGGGGGGGACCGCCGGGACATCGGCAACTGGAGGCCCATTGCGCTTGGCAATACCATCGCCAAGCTATACGCCGGGGTGCTGGCTGACCGCATACTATCCTGGGCGGTCAGCGGGAAGAAGATGCACCCGGCTCAAAAGGGCTTCCGGGAGTTCGAGGGGTGCCACGAGCACAATTTCACCCTTCAGACAGCTGTCGACGAGGCAAGACGCAGACACTCCCACATCGCACTGGCTTGGCTTGACCTTCGAAACGCGTTCGGGTCCATTCCGCACCAGCACCTCCAGAAGACCTTAAGGAGGATGGACTTGCCTGAGGAGAACAATTGCACAATTTTGTGAAAATAATGCAATTATTTTTTCTGCTTTCAATGCAACGTCAACAACAACAACGTCTTGTCTCCTCAGTATTCCATCATTGGAGACGACGACAACTGTTGAAGAGAGGCGCCGGATCACGTTTCAAACTTTGGCGTGTGACGCCCCTTCCTTCCAGCTGTTTACCTCCCCCCCGAAGAGATGGCGCGCGCGCGCTCCCGGCAAGGAGCGTCATTCAAGACGACCCGACGCGAATCGACTCGCGGAAATAGGCGAGTTCCACTCTTTTACCTTAGTTTTTGAACACCAATCTTTCCACAGAATTTATGCGAAGATAATTCTTGTAAAAGGAGTGTGTGTTTGATGAAAAAAAATTGAACGGAAAAGAAACTCAATACATCGGAGGAAACGACCGATCGCGAGCACTCGGGAAAAATTGGAAAAATGTTTGCAAAAAAATTTTCAGAAATTTTTTGCGAATTTCGCGGAAATCGATGCCCATTTCCGCGATTTTTTCGAGAAAATGGAAAATATAAACAATGGAGAAATCTGGTTTTCCATCTTGTGTAATTGAAAGCGCCACTTTTTTACAGCCTTTTCGATTCCTATTCTCCGATTTGAAGAAAACCCTAATTTGTTTATATTTGAAGAAACCCTAATTTATGTATTTATTTATTTATAAGGAAAGCGTATTTTTACTAATGACGATTAATGCAAAGTAAGTGAACAGCACACGATTTTAAATCTCTACCACACAGGAAGTGAAGTGAAGAGGAAGCCCGTTTTTCGAAAAACTGTCGACCACTGAATACTGGCGAAAAGGGCCCTTTATTACCGCCCTGGATGCCCCCCTCCATTTTCGGAATGTTTGAAAATTGCGCCCGACCTTTCCCGGGAAGCGGGGAGAGAGCTTGCAATACGTCTCGTGTGTCGCTCACAGAGATGGCACGACCTAGCGAAGGACTCCGCGTTGCAATTTACTGTCTCGCCTCCGGACTCCGGGGACGCAATTGCTCCGGCCGTCCTGCCCCCCGCGCCCCCCCAAAACTTTTCTTGCTGCAGGAAAACAAGGAAGCCTTCGGAAACACCCCCGCAGGACCCTACGCGAATTCTCCCCGACCAATGCCACCCCGCGGCGCCTACGCCAATCCTGCGCCCTCCGCCCCAAGTGCTCCGGGGTCGTCCCTACACATGTAAATATTGCAGAAAAGGGCTCCCTTATCGCTTCTCGGCCTTATGGCTAAGATCAAAGTGTAGTATCTGTTCTTATCAGCTTAATCCCCTTAACTTTCTTCTTTTTCGCCCGCCAAATTCAAATTTTTAAATGAACAGATCTACCGCTTTTGGACCTTTCTAGCCTCTCTGAGGAATCCCGGACGGGCCCCGACCAACGGTAAGCCCCCCGGGACACTCCCAGAGGGAAGGGGCAACAGGACACTAGGCGCCTGCTCTGCCCAGTAGCCCCTCTTTCGACCCCCGATGGCCCCACGGTCCATTGCCTCTTCAAGGCGGACCGTGGGACCCACCGCCCCCTCAGGGCTCCCCGGTCGCTCACGGACCGTTCCCCACGCCCACTTGGGGTGATAACCTCCCCGGGCTCGACGCCGGGCCCCTAAGGCCCGGCGCAGGCCCCCGCCCCCGGTGCACCGCCGGGTCCCTTCAGGACCGGTAGGCTGAGCACCGGACGTTCCCCGGCCCCCGGTGCACTGCCAGGTCCCCTCCGGACCGGTAGCTTGAGCACCGAGGCCCCCGGACCCCCTCAGGGCCCCCGGGAGCACCCTCCGTCGATCCCGTACGGATCGGCGCAGAGCGGGTGATTTGAACGGCGCGCGGTTTCCTTTTCGGCCGCGACGCCGGTCAAGCGACCGTTCGGCGCGCTTCACGCCCGATCGGTTCGATTGACCCCCTCCCCCCCGTCCGGTATTTGTGGAAGACTTCATCTTCCACAAAACCGTCATTTCAAAACCCCGGTAAATTCAAATTTCCTCCCGATCCCACCCATACGGGCCGAGAAGCGGGTTGAGCGCCTTCAGCGCCATCCCTCGGCGGCCGCCTGGACTTCATTCAGGTGGACGCCACGCGCTTAATTTAAATTTGTATTTTTGAAAATTTTCGTTCCGCAGTCCCTCAGACCGCGGAAAAGCCCTCCGTCGCCCCCCTTGGCCTTCAGCATTTATATCTTTTGAATTTTTTTGTGTCCTTAAAAGGACAATTTTCAAAACAACGTACCACGGTCCTTCAGGCCGTGGAATATCGTCCGCCAGGCCCCGTTTGTGCCATGACTTAACGCCCTCCCATGCCCCCACGTCCTCCCCGTAAAAACGGGGGGGCGGGGGCCGTTAGAAAAGCACCATCGCGTGCTAGTTCCTCCGCCCCCCCCTCCTCCTCTCGCACTCCGCGGAGGAGGAAAGTCGAGGCGTCAGAGCCCGACTCCTCCCCTCCCCATACACCACCGGACGGCGCGTCCGAAAGCGCTTCGGCGCGTAGGACGCGTCGCCCGCGGAAAATCATACACTATGGCTCCCCCGTTTCTTCTTCTTCTTCTTCTCCATCCGGCGTCCGAAAGCCTTCCCTTGAGACCTTCTCCCCGCTCTCGGACGTCACCTATTCTCCCCCCAAGTCCCGTTCTTCTTCCCCTCTCTCCCTCGACGACTTCACGACGCCTCCGGATTCTTCTTCGTCCAGACGTCCGGCGCTGGATTCTCCCCCCCCGATTCCCCCGACTGCCCCCGCCCCCCAAACGACTGACAGGGTCCCGGCGCTTCTCCTGACCGGCACCGCGGTGTCGGCCAGGAGAATCGACAATCAACTTGTGGTTTACTTTCCCGTGGCGGACACGTTAACCTGCACCGAGGTGGGATGCAGCATGTCCTTCCGCGCTACGGAGTGGACGGCGATGCGGAGAAGTCTCGTCCGGCACCTGATGGAGCAGCACGGCCACCGACTCACGTCGGTGAACGCCTGCTCCATCTGCGGTGGGACTATCGGCCGCAAGCCGTCCACTCATCCCTGCCTCAAAGGGGGGATACGTAAGGCTGCGGACGGACGTGTTGCACTCTCGCATCGGTGCGGGGCATGCGATTTCGCATGCGCTACCCGTCGCGGGCTTGCGAACCACATGGTGACCCACAAGAGACCTCCCCCCTTGATTGCCCCCCTTCAGGAGGCAATCGAGGAGACAGTTAGATGCACGACGCCGCCCAACGTGACCGAGGCGCAACCCTCCGATCCAGACGCAGCAGCAGACGCTCCGGCCGAAGACCTGGCGCCGGGGCAGCCTCCTGAAGTCGGTGACCTTAACGACACCGGGTCACCGCCGCCTGTGGACGCAGCAACATCGCCGCCGCCAGCTCCAGACGCAGCAGAAGGAGCACCACGACAGGTCGAGCCACCGATACAGCAGAAGGAGAAGCTGTGGCTCGACCGACTGGCCAGCACATCCGGCCAGTCATGGGAGGAGTTCGAGGTCGTGGTGCAGGATCTGGTGGCCACCACCCAGGCGGAGAGGAAGAGGGAGGCGAAACCTGCGGACGGAGGGGAAGCTCCTCGGCCACGAAACGTCGTGCACAGACAACCACCAAGACGCAGACAAGTAGCTGACTACGACGCGAAAAAGGCGTCGGACATACAGAAACTCTTCAGGAGTCATCCCAGGAGGGCAGTGGAGAGCATCCTGTCCGATAAGTCACCCTATTGCGACATTCCCGCGGAGGAGGTGGAAAAGCATTTCCGCCAAGTCTACGGGAATGTCGGGATGGGGGGCTTGGAGGACGAGGGTGACGACTCGGTCTACCGTCGCACGACGGAGACCGAGAAGAAACTGCTCCTCGAAAGGATCACTCCTGAGGAAGTGACGAGACGCATGTCTAGAACCAAGAACACCGCCCCGGGCCCCGATGGCCTCACCTACGGCGACCTGAGGGCGGTCGATAGACATGGACGAATTCTCTCTTTTATCTTCAACAGATGCCTGAAGGAGGCCAGGACACCGGCCGCGTGGAAGACCTCTCGGACTGTCCTCCTGCACAAAGGGGGGGACCGCCAGGACATCGGCAACTGGAGGCCCATAGCGCTTGGCAACACCATCGCCAAGCTGTACGCCGGGGTGCTTGCTGACCGCATACTATCTTGGGCGGTCAGCGGGAAGAAGATGCACCCGGCTCAAAAGGGCTTCCGGGAGTTCGAGGGGTGCCACGAGCACAATTTCACCCTTCAGGCAGCTGTTGACGAAATGAGACGCAGACGTTCCCGAATCGCACTGGCTTGGCTTGACCTACGGAACGCGTTCGGGTCCATCCCGCACCAACACCTCCAGAACACCCTGAGGAGGATGGACTTGCCTGAGGAGATGAGGAGGACCGTGGAGGAGTTGCAGAAGGGCTCCACGGTCGTGAAGACGACCAGCGGCGACACCGGCGTCATCGACATCTGCGCCGGTGTCAAGCAGGGGTGCCCGTTATCACCGACCATTTTCAACTTGGGAATGGAGCCGGTGATACGGGCGGTCGCTGGTGAGGCAGGCAAGTCCGGAGTCGTCGTCCAGGGGCAAAACATCGCCATCCTGGCCTACGCGGACGACTTGGTGCTGGTGGCCCGGGACCAGGAGCACCTGCAGCGCCTGCTGAACATCGCGGGAGAAGAGGCGACCGCTGCAGGTCTACAGTTCAAGCCAAGCAAGTGCGCAACGCTGGACCTCAACTTTGCAGCAAACCAGCCCGTGCAGCCGTCCCAACTCACCATCCAGGGGGCGGCCATTTCCAGCCTGAAGGACGGCGAAGCGTACCGGTACCTCGGGGTCCCGTTCGGGTTCCACGTGGACCAGACCCCCGAGGAGGACCTGGTGCGCTTGGGCGAGGACGTCAAGAAGATCGACGAGTCACTCCTCGCCCCGTGGCAGAAGATCGCCGCGACCAACATCTTCCTTCTGCCCAGGCTGGAATTCATCTTGCGGGCTGGTAATGTTAAAAAGAAAAACTTGACCGACATCGACAAGAGGCTGAAGGCCTGCGCAAAGGGCTGGCTCCATTTGCCCAAAAGGGCATCGCCTGAGATGGTCTTCATTGGCCATCAACACGGCGGCGCAGGTCTTCTCCCTCTTTCCGACTTGACTGACATATTGACCATCGTGCAGGGATATCGACTCCTCCATTCCCGTGACCCCAACGTGAGAGTGCTCGCCTGGGGTCGCCTGAAGGAGGTAGTGCGGAGGAAGCTGAGGAGACCGCCAACCACCGGTGATCTCGCAGAGTACCTTAGTGGTAGTCTGCGGGATGACTTTGGAAGGGAAAGCGGCGACTTCAGTTCCCTCTTCACGCAGGTTCGCTCCGCGTCACGCCGTATCGCCGCGCGCATAGGCTTGAGCTGGAGATGGTCGGACGAGCTAAGGGAGATGCAGATTTCGTTCCGGGACATGAATGACGGGGCTGAAGACCGCCCCCCCTTCATCAGGGTTCCTCCGAAGGCCGTAAGGCAACTGACGGGTGCCCTGAAGATCGCGGTGCGGCGCTACTACCTGAACAAGGTAAGCGCCAAGCCCGATCAAGGGAAAGTCATTCGTGCCTCGGCGAAATCTGAAGCCTCCAATCACTTCCTGGCAGGAGGGAGATACACCAGGTTTTGTGATTGGAGGTTCATCTTTAGGGCTCGGCTCGATCTGCTCCCGCTCAATGCCTGTCGCCGTTGGGAAACCAACGGGGACAAGCGGTGTCGGCGATGTGGCTACGCGGAGGAGACCCTGCCCCACGTCGTTAATCACTGCACGATGCACTCAAGGACGTGGCAGCATAGACATAATGCTGTCCAAGACCGACTACACAGGGCTCTGATTGGACGCCGGGGAAAAGGTGACGATGAAATCAGAGTCAACAAACAAGTACCTGGCACTGACTCGACTCTTAGACCAGACCTGGTTATAACTAACCAGGCCGACAAGACTGTGACATTGATCGACGTAGCAGTACCGTTCGAGAACAACGAGGGAGCTCTGCTGGCAGCCAGGACCGCGAAGGAGGAGAAGTACGCCGCCCTGGCAGAGACCATCCGCCAGCAGGGATACCGGTCATCGGTCGCCGCCATCGTCGTGGGAAGCCTGGGGACGTGGGACTCGCAGAACGACCCCGTCCTGAAGTCCCTGGGCCTACCTCGACGATTCTGCACCACCATGCGGCGACTGATGGTCAGCGACGTCATCCGCTGGACCCGGGACTGCTACGTCGAACACATCACGGGACATAGACAGTATGAAGACGGCTCCGGAGGCTGAAAAGGAAAGGACAAAAGTGAAGTCGTGTAAAATCATTTCCCCCCCTCTTTCCATACTTCTTCATTGTAAAACCTTTCTCTGTCCCCTTTCTCTTTTATTTACTCTATGAGCCATAGTGTATGAATGGCCACGCCGTGGTGTATAAACGGCCCCCCCCAAAAGTGTAAACCCTCCCCGTGAGAGACTTAAACATATAAAACATTTTATAAAAAAAAACACTCGTGCGAGAAGCCTATATTATTATAATATTTCCCCAAAATAAAGGGGCAAAAAGACTTGTTCCCCGGCTCCCTCATTTGGAGGGAGCCGGTCATGTATAAATTATATATTAATTATAAGTTGCTTAAAACTCTGTATGAAAGAATTTTCAAATAAACATTTTAAATCTGTTCTTATCAGCTTAATATCTGATACGTCCCGCATTGCGGGACCAGAATATTAATCTGATTTTTGGACATTGGCGGGGTACCCGGAGTTTACTCCATCCCTGCCGCGGGTTGGCCCGGCATTGCAGTACCGTCGGGATCGGCCCATCATTAAAAAGGTCCACTTAAAAGCTGATGAGAACAGATTGAAGCTTAAATTGATCCGCGAAAATTATTTATTTTCGCACTTGCAAATTTCAGGCGATCCGGCTGGAAAAATATTCGCGAAATTGCATTTTCGCGGAGAGAAGCGATTTTATTCCATGCGAGCGGAGCAAAAGTAATGTAATCCAAATTGAAGCAGCACAACGAAGTATTAAAAGGAATGAATTATTAAAAGGAGAGAAACTTGGGAAGAAAAAAAATCCCATCTGAAGAGAGTCGTCGTCACTTTAAAGTGTAAGTGTAACAATAAATACAATTTTGTGAAAATAATGCAATTATTTTTTCTGCTTTCAATGCAACGTCAACAACAACAACGTCTTGTCTCCTCAGTATTCCATCATTGGAGACGACGACAACTGTTGAAGAGAGGCGCCGGATCACGTTTCAAACTTTGGCGTGTGACGCCCCTTCCTTCCAGCTGTTTACCTCCCCCCCGAAGAGATGGCGCGCGCGCGCTCCCGGCAAGGAGCGTCATTCAAGACGACCCGACGCGAATCGACTCGCGGAAATAGGCGAGTTCCACTCTTTTACCTTAGTTTTTGAACACCAATCTTTCCACAGAATTTATGCGAAGATAATTCTTGTAAAAGGAGTGTGTGTTTGATGAAAAAAAATTGAACGGAAAAGAAACTCAATACATCGGAGGAAACGACCGATCGCGAGCACTCGGGAAAAATTGGAAAAATGTTTGCAAAAAAATTTTCAGAAATTTTTTGCGAATTTCGCGGAAATCGATGCCCATTTCCGCGATTTTTTCGAGAAAATGGAAAATATAAACAATGGAGAAATCTGGTTTTCCATCTTGTGTAATTGAAAGCGCCACTTTTTTACAGCCTTTTCGATTCCTATTCTCCGATTTGAAGAAAACCCTAATTTGTTTATATTTGAAGAAACCCTAATTTATGTATTTATTTATTTATAAGGAAAGCGTATTTTTACTAATGACGATTAATGCAAAGTAAGTGAACAGCACACGATTTTAAATCTCTACCACACAGGAAGTGAAGTGAAGAGGAAGCCCGTTTTTCGAAAAACTGTCGACCACTGAATACTGGCGAAAAGGGCCCTTTATTACCGCCCTGGATGCCCCCCTCCATTTTCGGAATGTTTGAAAATTGCGCCCGACCTTTCCCGGGAAGCGGGGAGAGAGCTTGCAATACGTCTCGTGTGTCGCTCACAGAGATGGCACGACCTAGCGAAGGACTCCGCGTTGCAATTTACTGTCTCGCCTCCGGACTCCGGGGACGCAATTGCTCCGGCCGTCCTGCCCCCCGCGCCCCCCCAAAACTTTTCTTGCTGCAGGAAAACAAGGAAGCCTTCGGAAACACCCCCGCAGGACCCTACGCGAATTCTCCCCGACCAATGCCACCCCGCGGCGCCTACGCCAATCCTGCGCCCTCCGCCCCAAGTGCTCCGGGGTCGTCCCTACACATGTAAATATTGCAGAAAAGGGCTCCCTTATCGCTTCTCGGCCTTATGGCTAAGATCAAAGTGTAGTATCTGTTCTTATCAGCTTAATCCCCTTAACTTTCTTCTTTTTCGCCCGCCAAATTCAAATTTTTAAATGAACAGATCTACCGCTTTTGGACCTTTCTAGCCTCTCTGAGGAATCCCGGACGGGCCCCGACCAACGGTAAGCCCCCCGGGACACTCCCAGAGGGAAGGGGCAACAGGACACTAGGCGCCTGCTCTGCCCAGTAGCCCCTCTTTCGACCCCCGATGGCCCCACGGTCCATTGCCTCTTCAAGGCGGACCGTGGGACCCACCGCCCCCTCAGGGCTCCCCGGTCGCTCACGGACCGTTCCCCACGCCCACTTGGGGTGATAACCTCCCCGGGCTCGACGCCGGGCCCCTAAGGCCCGGCGCAGGCCCCCGCCCCCGGTGCACCGCCGGGTCCCTTCAGGACCGGTAGGCTGAGCACCGGACGTTCCCCGGCCCCCGGTGCACTGCCAGGTCCCCTCCGGACCGGTAGCTTGAGCACCGAGGCCCCCGGACCCCCTCAGGGCCCCCGGGAGCACCCTCCGTCGATCCCGTACGGATCGGCGCAGAGCGGGTGATTTGAACGGCGCGCGGTTTCCTTTTCGGCCGCGACGCCGGTCAAGCGACCGTTCGGCGCGCTTCACGCCCGATCGGTTCGATTGACCCCCTCCCCCCCGTCCGGTATTTGTGGAAGACTTCATCTTCCACAAAACCGTCATTTCAAAACCCCGGTAAATTCAAATTTCCTCCCGATCCCACCCATACGGGCCGAGAAGCGGGTTGAGCGCCTTCAGCGCCATCCCTCGGCGGCCGCCTGGACTTCATTCAGGTGGACGCCACGCGCTTAATTTAAATTTGTATTTTTGAAAATTTTCGTTCCGCAGTCCCTCAGACCGCGGAAAAGCCCTCCGTCGCCCCCCTTGGCCTTCAGCATTTATATCTTTTGAATTTTTTTGTGTCCTTAAAAGGACAATTTTCAAAACAACGTACCACGGTCCTTCAGGCCGTGGAATATCGTCCGCCAGGCCCCGTTTGTGCCATGACTTAACGCCCTCCCATGCCCCCACGTCCTCCCCGTAAAAACGGGGGGGCGGGGGCCGTTAGAAAAGCACCATCGCGTGCTAGTTCCTCCGCCCCCCCCTCCTCCTCTCGCACTCCGCGGAGGAGGAAAGTCGAGGCGTCAGAGCCCGACTCCTCCCCTCCCCATACACCACCGGACGGCGCGTCCGAAAGCGCTTCGGCGCGTAGGACGCGTCGCCCGCGGAAAATCATACACTATGGCTCCCCCGTTTCTTCTTCTTCTTCTTCTCCATCCGGCGTCCGAAAGCCTTCCCTTGAGACCTTCTCCCCGCTCTCGGACGTCACCTATTCTCCCCCCAAGTCCCGTTCTTCTTCCCCTCTCTCCCTCGACGACTTCACGACGCCTCCGGATTCTTCTTCGTCCAGACGTCCGGCGCTGGATTCTCCCCCCCCGATTCCCCCGACTGCCCCCGCCCCCCAAACGACTGACAGGGTCCCGGCGCTTCTCCTGACCGGCACCGCGGTGTCGGCCAGGAGAATCGACAATCAACTTGTGGTTTACTTTCCCGTGGCGGACACGTTAACCTGCACCGAGGTGGGATGCAGCATGTCCTTCCGCGCTACGGAGTGGACGGCGATGCGGAGAAGTCTCGTCCGGCACCTGATGGAGCAGCACGGCCACCGACTCACGTCGGTGAACGCCTGCTCCATCTGCGGTGGGACTATCGGCCGCAAGCCGTCCACTCATCCCTGCCTCAAAGGGGGGATACGTAAGGCTGCGGACGGACGTGTTGCACTCTCGCATCGGTGCGGGGCATGCGATTTCGCATGCGCTACCCGTCGCGGGCTTGCGAACCACATGGTGACCCACAAGAGACCTCCCCCCTTGATTGCCCCCCTTCAGGAGGCAATCGAGGAGACAGTTAGATGCACGACGCCGCCCAACGTGACCGAGGCGCAACCCTCCGATCCAGACGCAGCAGCAGACGCTCCGGCCGAAGACCTGGCGCCGGGGCAGCCTCCTGAAGTCGGTGACCTTAACGACACCGGGTCACCGCCGCCTGTGGACGCAGCAACATCGCCGCCGCCAGCTCCAGACGCAGCAGAAGGAGCACCACGACAGGTCGAGCCACCGATACAGCAGAAGGAGAAGCTGTGGCTCGACCGACTGGCCAGCACATCCGGCCAGTCATGGGAGGAGTTCGAGGTCGTGGTGCAGGATCTGGTGGCCACCACCCAGGCGGAGAGGAAGAGGGAGGCGAAACCTGCGGACGGAGGGGAAGCTCCTCGGCCACGAAACGTCGTGCACAGACAACCACCAAGACGCAGACAAGTAGCTGACTACGACGCGAAAAAGGCGTCGGACATACAGAAACTCTTCAGGAGTCATCCCAGGAGGGCAGTGGAGAGCATCCTGTCCGATAAGTCACCCTATTGCGACATTCCCGCGGAGGAGGTGGAAAAGCATTTCCGCCAAGTCTACGGGAATGTCGGGATGGGGGGCTTGGAGGACGAGGGTGACGACTCGGTCTACCGTCGCACGACGGAGACCGAGAAGAAACTGCTCCTCGAAAGGATCACTCCTGAGGAAGTGACGAGACGCATGTCTAGAACCAAGAACACCGCCCCGGGCCCCGATGGCCTCACCTACG
Source organism: Hetaerina americana (assembly GCF_022747635.1). NCBI lineage: Eukaryota > Metazoa > Arthropoda > Insecta > Odonata > Calopterygidae > Hetaerina > Hetaerina americana. The sequence continues at coordinate 2,656 of NW_027287000.1, read as the reverse complement.
GCGACCTGAGGGCGGTCGATAGACATGGACGAATTCTCTCTTTTATCTTCAACAGATGCCTGAAGGAGGCCAGGACACCGGCCGCGTGGAAGACCTCTCGGACTGTCCTCCTGCACAAAGGGGGGGACCGCCAGGACATCGGCAACTGGAGGCCCATAGCGCTTGGCAACACCATCGCCAAGCTGTACGCCGGGGTGCTTGCTGACCGCATACTATCTTGGGCGGTCAGCGGGAAGAAGATGCACCCGGCTCAAAAGGGCTTCCGGGAGTTCGAGGGGTGCCACGAGCACAATTTCACCCTTCAGGCAGCTGTTGACGAAATGAGACGCAGACGTTCCCGAATCGCACTGGCTTGGCTTGACCTACGGAACGCGTTCGGGTCCATCCCGCACCAACACCTCCAGAACACCCTGAGGAGGATGGACTTGCCTGAGGAGATGAGGAGGACCGTGGAGGAGTTGCAGAAGGGCTCCACGGTCGTGAAGACGACCAGCGGCGACACCGGCGTCATCGACATCTGCGCCGGTGTCAAGCAGGGGTGCCCGTTATCACCGACCATTTTCAACTTGGGAATGGAGCCGGTGATACGGGCGGTCGCTGGTGAGGCAGGCAAGTCCGGAGTCGTCGTCCAGGGGCAAAACATCGCCATCCTGGCCTACGCGGACGACTTGGTGCTGGTGGCCCGGGACCAGGAGCACCTGCAGCGCCTGCTGAACATCGCGGGAGAAGAGGCGACCGCTGCAGGTCTACAGTTCAAGCCAAGCAAGTGCGCAACGCTGGACCTCAACTTTGCAGCAAACCAGCCCGTGCAGCCGTCCCAACTCACCATCCAGGGGGCGGCCATTTCCAGCCTGAAGGACGGCGAAGCGTACCGGTACCTCGGGGTCCCGTTCGGGTTCCACGTGGACCAGACCCCCGAGGAGGACCTGGTGCGCTTGGGCGAGGACGTCAAGAAGATCGACGAGTCACTCCTCGCCCCGTGGCAGAAGATCGCCGCGACCAACATCTTCCTTCTGCCCAGGCTGGAATTCATCTTGCGGGCTGGTAATGTTAAAAAGAAAAACTTGACCGACATCGACAAGAGGCTGAAGGCCTGCGCAAAGGGCTGGCTCCATTTGCCCAAAAGGGCATCGCCTGAGATGGTCTTCATTGGCCATCAACACGGCGGCGCAGGTCTTCTCCCTCTTTCCGACTTGACTGACATATTGACCATCGTGCAGGGATATCGACTCCTCCATTCCCGTGACCCCAACGTGAGAGTGCTCGCCTGGGGTCGCCTGAAGGAGGTAGTGCGGAGGAAGCTGAGGAGACCGCCAACCACCGGTGATCTCGCAGAGTACCTTAGTGGTAGTCTGCGGGATGACTTTGGAAGGGAAAGCGGCGACTTCAGTTCCCTCTTCACGCAGGTTCGCTCCGCGTCACGCCGTATCGCCGCGCGCATAGGCTTGAGCTGGAGATGGTCGGACGAGCTAAGGGAGATGCAGATTTCGTTCCGGGACATGAATGACGGGGCTGAAGACCGCCCCCCCTTCATCAGGGTTCCTCCGAAGGCCGTAAGGCAACTGACGGGTGCCCTGAAGATCGCGGTGCGGCGCTACTACCTGAACAAGGTAAGCGCCAAGCCCGATCAAGGGAAAGTCATTCGTGCCTCGGCGAAATCTGAAGCCTCCAATCACTTCCTGGCAGGAGGGAGATACACCAGGTTTTGTGATTGGAGGTTCATCTTTAGGGCTCGGCTCGATCTGCTCCCGCTCAATGCCTGTCGCCGTTGGGAAACCAACGGGGACAAGCGGTGTCGGCGATGTGGCTACGCGGAGGAGACCCTGCCCCACGTCGTTAATCACTGCACGATGCACTCAAGGACGTGGCAGCATAGACATAATGCTGTCCAAGACCGACTACACAGGGCTCTGATTGGACGCCGGGGAAAAGGTGACGATGAAATCAGAGTCAACAAACAAGTACCTGGCACTGACTCGACTCTTAGACCAGACCTGGTTATAACTAACCAGGCCGACAAGACTGTGACATTGATCGACGTAGCAGTACCGTTCGAGAACAACGAGGGAGCTCTGCTGGCAGCCAGGACCGCGAAGGAGGAGAAGTACGCCGCCCTGGCAGAGACCATCCGCCAGCAGGGATACCGGTCATCGGTCGCCGCCATCGTCGTGGGAAGCCTGGGGACGTGGGACTCGCAGAACGACCCCGTCCTGAAGTCCCTGGGCCTACCTCGACGATTCTGCACCACCATGCGGCGACTGATGGTCAGCGACGTCATCCGCTGGACCCGGGACTGCTACGTCGAACACATCACGGGACATAGACAGTATGAAGACGGCTCCGGAGGCTGAAAAGGAAAGGACAAAAGTGAAGTCGTGTAAAATCATTTCCCCCCCTCTTTCCATACTTCTTCATTGTAAAACCTTTCTCTGTCCCCTTTCTCTTTTATTTACTCTATGAGCCATAGTGTATGAATGGCCACGCCGTGGTGTATAAACGGCCCCCCCCAAAAGTGTAAACCCTCCCCGTGAGAGACTTAAACATATAAAACATTTTATAAAAAAAAACACTCGTGCGAGAAGCCTATATTATTATAATATTTCCCCAAAATAAAGGGGCAAAAAGACTTGTTCCCCGGCTCCCTCATTTGGAGGGA